>NW_010563644.1:1706-18450 GCF_000687285.1 Phaethon lepturus | reverse complement strand
TTGCATGGGGTTGTTGTGGCCGAAGTGCATGGGACAGTTAACCTGCTGTTTTGTTTTTTACCATCGTTATCTGAATATTTAGTTGCGTTTCAGTCTGTCACAAAGACAAGCAGAGACACCTATTATTTTTGCAAACAAGAAAGGAGATGCCCTTTGGCTGAAGCGATGGACAGCTCTGAGCCCACATTTTAGTTTCCCAGGTTATCTCAGCTAGGCACAAAGCCTTAAAATGCTGAGGAAATCCCTTCTTAGCCTAGCTACATACAGTACTTTTAGTCCATAGTTTAGTATAAATAGTTTTATTAGTGTCTCTTGCACATACCTTTTGGAACAAAAATGTCTCATCCTTTCCAAAATTCTGTTGACTTACTGTTTCTACAACATTGAATGTGGGTTTTTTTCCACATTCAGTATACATTAAACATTCAGTGTGCACTTCAAGTTCTCTTTGCCATAAGACTAGTTGTTTTAAGAACTAATTTATGTAATGTAGCATTTGCCTACCATTGCAATCCGAAATAAAACTTCATCCACATTTGGCAGAACATGAGTTTTGTGGGAGGGACAATGGCAAAGACTTAAAGAAATCTAAACACCTAAACAAGAAGTAAAACAAAGAAACACAATTCATTAATCAAAAACCACTTGGGGCACCAGTTAGTCTAATTCCCTTCTGCTTTAGACAATTGTGATCCCAGAGGAAGCTTTCCCTAGCAGCATTTCAAGGGAAAGCTACTATTTTCATTGAGGAAGTTCTCTTGAAAAGTATCCTTAATTAGGTCAGGACTGAATGAAGTTTCTTTAACACAGACTACCAATGTCTTTTTACATTTTTATTAGTGTCAATCTGTTTATTACAATCAGTTACATAAAAATTAGAGAATGCTGATAATATATAAGGAGTCATGATTTGGAGACTGGTCTCTTACTCCACCAGCTCTACTGAGTCGTAGTTGTTTTCTGCCCTTTAGCTCTCATTTTTTCTGAAAGAAATTATTTCCCTTAGCTTTGGGAACAGTCAGTAGCAGAAGATATCTTTTGTAGCTCAAAGATATGCAATTCTGTAACAGTTGAAACACCAATAATCTTTTTAAAACTGAAAATGGAAACTTCTACTGGGTTTATTGATTCCTAAGACCTATGTCTGCAGACCACTTGTATATATTATTCAAGTATAATTCTGTGTTTGCAGTATAGGTGCTTATTATTTTGCAAATAAAAGCTTTAAGTCTTCTTCCAGAAAGTGAGGAGCAACAAACATCCTGGAAACTTTAGCCAGAGCAACAGTAAGTCTGCCGTTTAAAGGGGGAATGATGTTGTTTTATATCTGCTGTGTAAATGTTTTTGTAGCTCATTCCTTAGCTTCCACTTCTCCACAAACCCAGGCTCCTAAATACAGTCTCTTAAAATGTCCCCAAGTACATTTTGCTTTATACAGATTCACTGCCTTTGTGGAGATGAGTTAAACTGATAACAGAGGTGTGTTGCTTTGCTTCCACTGCCAAACAAGCTTCATCATCAAACAAACAAAAAACTTAAGAAAAAGCCTTAAAATCAGTCTTTAAGTTACAAGAATGGAATGAGATACCCTATATTCATATGAAGACATTTTGGCCATTATCTTAAGAATCATCTCTAGTTGCTCCACTTCCCACACCTGGGACATATCTCAGACATCTGGCACTCCTAAAGGGCACTTTTTTCTCCATACTTTTCAGGTTAATTTATGGTTTTAATCTATTCTTCCTCTGAGGGGTGCAGCAGCTTTGACACCATAATGACTTAAAAATTATCACAAAGTAACTCTGACACAAGTGCTCACTCTTTTCTGAGAGACTTCTATCTCCATACTTCTAATCCTTGGAGCTAGATCTTGTATTCCTTTTGGCTCTTTCTGGAGCGAGCTGGATTTTGTTTACAACAGTGTCTTCCTTTATTTTGCATCTAACTGACCCAAAAAGACTACCAGAAACACATAGATACTGCAAATGAGTCCTGGAGCTAAATATTCAGGGCTATTATGTTTTTCTTTGTTTATTTTAATTGACTTGTCATTGGTTCCTCCTCTGTTCAATCTAAACTTCACTTTATTTGGCTTTGGCAAAGACTTCATAGATCAGTTATAAGTATGTTCCATCAAGCTCTTGATCTCTGTGTTACCAGCTTTCTTCAGAAATCACACGAGACTTTTAACAGTGAATCACATAGTAACGAGCTACTGCTTAGGGAACGTATTTGTCCAACTCCTAAGGTTTTTCTAGTTTTTCTAGGGTATTTTCTGGTGGTTTTGAATTTTTAAATGGTTAATTTGCAACTGCAGTTATACCACTCTTTGTTAATTAGCATGTTATGTGTTTGTAAAGTCATACAACATGTGATCTGTCTTTAGGGGAAAAAAAAAAAAAAAAGACAAACCAAGAACATTCAAACTGTTTCTAAGTGTTAAATTTATTGATTTGTTGGTAATTAAACAAACACATATTAGTGACCAGCTACTCTGATGTCCTGCACTTGCTGTAGTAATTGTAGATGTAATTCCTTACAAAAGGAATGTAAAGTTCTATTGTATGTTTTCACAAAAGCATTAAGACTTTGTGGATGTAAAAGTGCATAATTTAGCATCTATGTCAGATTACACAAAGAAATCACTGAAAAGTGAGATTAGAAAAAAATGCAACCAGGTCCTTAATTCTTTCAGGACATCCTACAGATGTATTTGCAGCTTTAGGCACTCAAATCTTATCCTGTTACCTTTCATAACCATGGTACTGGTGACAGTCTATATAAGAATTTGCTTTCCTTTTTTTTTGTTTGTTTGTTTGTTTGTTTGTTTGTTTTTAGGTTGTACCTCCTTAACTGTCATTTGTAGTTGAGCTTTGAAAAGCTGTAACTCTTTTAAAATAGAATTTTAAAGGTATTTTGAACCCCCGCTCACTTATGGCCACAAACTCCAGGTATAGAGATGTGAGTTAGTTACTCTTATTTTACAGTTATTTATTTTTATTGACTGTTCCTCTAGAAATTGAAGTTCTGATTTTCTCTGATTCTGGAAAAATCTACTTGTATTTCTTTTTTCTTCTTTCTTTTTTTTCTCAGTATGTTTTAATGGTTGTAATTCAGCAGCCTATTTTCTAAGTGTTTCCTATGTGCTCTCATACGTTGCATAAATTAACTAAATTGCAAGGACTTGTATGTGATCATAATTCTTGCAATCAGTACAGCAAAGGAATATTTTAAGAATTTTCCAGTCCAGGCTGTAATTTTATGTCTAATTTTCTTACAGAAAAGCATTTCTAACTGACCCATTTTGTCTCCAGCTCTCCCCCATAATACAAGATACCTAGCTTTACAAAATGCCTCATGAACAATGTCTTTGAAAGAGTTTTCTAAATGATCCACAATCATTTTTCAAAAATGTCATCTATCATCAAATATTATTCAAATTTTCCTTGTGCACAATATATTTCTGCTTCAGCAGCATGTCATCTTTTTAAAGACTGCTTTCCTGCGACAGTGGGAGAATACGTAAGGTGCAGGTGGTGGTGTACTTTTAATTAAGGTAGAACAGACCCAATCAAACAAATCACAGGGTCCTTTTATCAGTCGTTTCACTTCCCAGTGAAGAAGCTCAAAGGAAGGTATTGAATTTGCACAGTAGGTATGGCTCTGACCCTTCATCTGAAATTTGAGGAAAGCAGAACTGAGTGTCTGGAAAGCTAAGTCAGAAAGCATTATGACTCCTAAAAGGCTCTCCCATAGGTCAGCCTTTTGCAGGATGTAGGTTAGCTTTTGCTTCAGAGATTTTTCCAGATCTGTGTCTTTGTATTTTACTGGGGATTAGTAATGGATAGACTCCATATAGAGTGATGATTGTCCTTTGAAATGTCCAGGTACTAAAAAAATAGTTTAAAAATCTTCAAGTAAGAAGGTAGCTTATTTCATTAAAGGATTATTTTTCTTTCCATTTCAATGAGATCAGTCTATGGCCTTTTTAAAAAAAAAGTGTCCATAGTTGCAAGTTTAAATCACATTTGATGCCATTACCTTTGTGTACATATTTACAAAAATATCTTGCTATTTCTTTAGATTCAAATTTCAAATAATTTCTGAGGACAAGCTAAAAAATATTTTCTTTTCCAAATGCTGTATACTTTTCAAAAGCTCTTGCCTCTCTGTCTAGAACTTTTATTCTTAAAGCAGACTGTATGTATTTTTTTTCCTCATCAAACAGTAGAAAGCAATAATATCGCACTAAGCTGGTCGGGACTTAGTGACAAACCAGCAGAGGTAATTCTGTCCATGTCATTACAAACCTTAATGCTTTTTTAAAAATCTGTTGAAAGTTTTATGGCCTATACAGTGTGTTCTTTCCTATGAAGCTTCATAGGATTGTTCCAGTGATTAAATTGCTCGTAAAGAACACATTTGTCAATAGTTGTATCGTGACTAATTTTTCATAAATGGGGTCCACAATGGACCCCAAGTGAGTAGTAACATGCTGTATTTTGCTAAGTGAAAGAACATAAAGACTTCCTTATTACAAAATACTAAAACTTCACTTTACAGCTTCTAGATTAAATTCTCAAGTTATTAATACTGTACGTAAGAAGCAGAGGGTAATTATGAGTTCTTAATGATGGATGTAACAAACTGAAGTGGACATGAAAATAGGAATAGACGTGTATTTATGTACCTCTGTACTGTTAAAAAGATAACAAATTAAACTCTGCAGTGTGAAAATTTTTTTTTTTCCCCATACATTACACTAATAAAATTATTTAACTGCAGATATGATTAATCCCTTTAATAATATCATAGTTTGTTGAACCTTTAAGTTTAAAAAGTCAGTTCGGGATTTTCAAGGCCTTCATTCAAATAACTTTGTCATGTTATTTTATAAAGTGTACTCTAGTACAAATGTACTTGCCTTGTAAGTTTGGAACAGATTCCTAATAATTACAAAGACTTTGAAGTACAGCCTCTACAATAACTACAACAGGACTAGAGCCTTATTTCCATTAAGTTTATTCTGACTAAAATTGTAAAATGAGCAAGTTAATCAACCTCTGTTACTTCTAGTCTTACTGCAGTCATGCTGAAATTATTCAGGTGGATCTGTTTCATGTGGCAGAGAAGCCTATTCTATATTGAATTTTTTTTTTTTATTAGTGCATTGCAATATTTATGTCATACAATTCTTTTAATGCAAAAAGTGGTCTGTTGTCCTGCAGGTCTCTATTAAAGTGAATGATGTATAAATTAATAATTTTTATTTTCCACTGTTGATGTTTTTCAAAAGTCACCCCATAGTATTTTCACACAGAATGGTTTCCTCATAATTACCAAGTAAATTTTTCAAGAAATATATATATTTCTGTGAGTTAGTGTCTGCCCACCTCCAAATCTAGATACTAGCTGGGACGAGCAGTTAGACTATAAAGCAGGTTTCTGCAAGATGGAAACTGGTTTTCAACTAGCTTGGCTAAGTGGCCTATCTGACAGCACCAGATGACTTTTTTTTGTTTTTCACAGAACAAAAGGAAAATCCCTAAGGGAATTGCATTATTTTGAAATACTTTATGTTCAGGGTGGGAGTATTCCCCTTGGACAAAGAGAAGGTAATTACTGATGTATCAGTCTTAATTACCTCATTTGAGCATATTCAGTTGCAATTATTTATTGTTGTATTTGTTATAAAACTATTGGTCATAGTTTTATAACTGTTCTTTAGGAAAGCTGTGTTAATGTACAATAAAGCCAATGCAGGGTAGAAACTCAGAGCCTCCTGTTAAACTCCCAGGCTTGGTATAGAAATATACTATATCAGGAGAGTTAAATGCCTCAAATTTTCAAGATGACAGGAAGCAAAATAAATACCCTGTGATAAAACGTGAAAATAACCCAGGCTTCCCTAGTCTCAGCTAGCCTTATTGACCCAGGATTTAGAGTTATTTCCTTTCTCACTCATTGAACGTTATTTCCTACACCATAGGACAACAAGAATGGTGGTGAGGGAAAGGGTGTAAAGTAGCCATTGTATTTAGCGAGAGCGAGAGCTAAATACAAGGTCACAGTAATTTTGCTAGCCATCCTAGTGTAAATCGGTCCACTGTTCAGGCCTAAACTCCTCTCTCAGTCAGTGTTTATTCTGTTTCAGTTTGGTTTATTCAGCTATTTTATGACACTCTTCTGTAGTGGTTCAAGCCATCTGATTCATCTCCATGTGCTCCTTGCATGTCCAGCTTTCACAATAGTGTGCAGTACTCTGTAAACTTAACTTTTTGGATTCAAACGGTTTTGGAAGATGTAAATGAAACTTTTGTAAGAACTTCCGTTTTTAGTGTGTTTTATCTACTTCTTGAGTATATTAAACTCTTTAATACAAACTTACTGGTTTTGGCCACTGATGTTTAGACATGGGCAATTTTGATTTTTATTGACCGTGGGCTTCTCCTTTCTCTTTGGTCATCATATTTCCACAGTTCTTGAAGGCTTTATTGAAAGTGACTAGAAGTCTTTACATTGAAGCTGTTACAATGAGGTCATATGTTTATTTTTATGTTACTGTAAAGTCTGTTACCTCACAAATTCTGTATATGATCTTCTGTGCCTTCTTTTCTTGTGTTATGGAGAGATAAGATAATCTTGACACAAACATTCCTCTATTTCAGAGTCCTTTACTGTGTTGTGGTTTATGCGTACCATTGCTTTTTGTCCCAGTATAAGATTCGATGGACTGTAGATCTTGCGAATCAACATTACATTCTTCAAGAATAAGCATTAATTACTCTTACAATAACATCCAAAATGACACACTTACACTTTAGAGATAAGCATAGAATGATTTTCAAGCATAGTAGTGGTGAAAAATAAAACTTGTATCGATAGATTTATGTCATGCAAGTAAATTGGAGAAATTGTATGAAGTAGAATTTAAATTTGTAAGGCTGAATGGAGCATGCGACAGATAGGAAGAATCAACTGCTCAAGTGAAAGATGGGGAATGACTAGCGAGGCTATGGTACTGTTGAAGGAGGACAAGATGGGTACAATAAAAAATATGAAAACAAGACAAAAATTTAACTATTTCTGAAGTAGCAGATGCTTTCCTGCATAGAAGGATATGAATTGGTCAGGAATAGTTTTGAAAATTATGATCCTGCTTTGGTATATTTCAAAGACCCTTTCAGGCCTGTTTTCTATGCTTTCCAATGTTTTATTTTAAACGCACTTTATGAAGTATCCATCACATGACTGCAACAGATCAGTAAAACAAACTGACTTATGTTCCTTCTTACCCCATATACCTTGTTTATTTGTGCTGCAGTGATTTCAAATGACATATTCATTTTAAACTAAATCTTTTCAAATTTATTATGTTAGTCCCTCTGTTCTGAATAAAATTGATGAAAAAATTTTGATCAGGAGGAAATATGCTCCAGATCAGATCGACAGGAACTGCAGGTTACTCAAGTTTTAGTTTCTCTCAAAATATTGGAGAATGGTTTTCGGCTTCTGATGTTTGTCTAAGGGATGTAATAGAATTTTTTGAGCTGTTTGGGACTAAGAGCATCTATCACCTTTTTACCTAAAGATTAGAGGGGACTGAACTTAATGACCAAGTAATTCTCTCTGGTTATATATCCTCCTTCTGGCACAGCTCATCAAGTTTATGGCTTTGCATTATTCATAGTTGGTAGCATTAATTATTTTTTGTCAAAGAAATGAAAACTGACTCCTCAAGTATTCCTGAAGTTCTTGAGTGCATAGCCAATTTAAAAGCTTAATGAATCATGTTTTGAGTTTTTCTGTGGGGACTGGAAATTTTCCAAGGGTATGCTACTGACTCCAGACACCTTTGTGTTCCTGTGCTTTTTCCAGCTTATGCATTGCAGTCATCAAGTCTTAGTCTCACGTGCTGTGTCCATTTTGGATTTATGAAAATTGCCACAAAACTCGTTTCTAGACAATTAGTCTTTTGAGATCACTATGGCCTATTCTTACTTGCAGCACCTAGAACTATCCTCTCTGGACTTCTTTCTCTGTTTAATCTCATACTTGTATTCTTTATCATGTGCAGCTTCATTACAGCCACTTTTCAGTTCCTTTCTTATGTGGGGTTTTTTATTATTATTTGTACAATTTTCAACTTTTCATATGCTCTAAATATATCTTAAAAGACAATAATGATCCCAATTGCATTTGGGAATATTGAGAACACATGTGTGAATGCCTGCTAGCTCAGATCCCAAGAGCAATTGGGTTAAAGAAATATCTCATTTCCAAATTGTATCTGTACTTGGGTCTAGGTGCAGAGTCCACAATCTTTGTGAAGATCTGTTTAGCCTTGACAAGTCTGATGCAATACCTGGGCCCATCACGGGACTCGATTAAAGTGTCTATACGGGAGGCTCTAAAAAGCCCAGACAAGCAAGGTATCTAGGAAGGCAATAGTGACTGTGGAAATCTAAGCTCCCCGGAAGCCCTCATTCGGACAAGTAAGATTTTCATTGAATCTAGACTGTTACAAATGTGCCTGTATTACTGATTTCATTATGATTACAAGAAATTTCCAGTCTATCAGAGTCATGTTAATGAGTCAAAGACAAAAATTAAGAAGTAGAATATGGCTTAAATTTTATAGTGCCATCATAGTATTTCTATAAAAGCTATTTCTGAGACTGTGTTAACAAAAAAAATTTGGGTTTGAACATAATTCCTGCAGTAGCTACAGTAGCATAGCAGGGTAACTTAGCTATGTGTGTGTATATATATATAATTTTTTCTAAATATATTTTTATTTTTTTTTTATTTTTTAGGAAAACAGGAAGCTTTAGAGTCATTGACAAGTTAATATTTGCATTTCTATTGCATACCAGTACCTCTAACTGATAGTGGTAGAATTACATGACAGTGCCATTAAAAAAAAAAAAAAATAATCCATTGTAAAGTATTGCCTTCCTGTCACATTAAAATATGGGGGTACATATCTTTCATGGATTCTTACAAATGCTCTAACTATTATATATAGTTATTCTGGACCGAAAGAAATACGTTCATGTTAGGAGGGTGGAAGACAGTTGAGCTCTATGTGTTATGGGGACACAAGCAATGTAAGTTGGGGGGGGAAGGAATTTCTCAATGTTTGTCCCCAAAGAAACAAATCCAAAACTACAAATGCTAGCTACAGTGTCAGGTTTTTGTATTATAATTGATATATATGTATCTATGTATATAATAAAATTTCTTCTTTTACATTGTTGTGTTAGCACCATTAGACTAATATGATACTTCATCGGTTCTCTAAGAATTAATGGATATAAATCATTACTGTAATTACCTAAACTCTAGTAACTTCATTTATTCATCTTTTCTGTACCTTGATGTAGCTTGGACTGTGGTGTATGTCAGAAAAGATGATTTAATCAACTAAAAATCACTTTCGTTGTAGTTGTCTCGAATTTTGGCGCTTTTCCCTACTGTGGAAACACCACCCACAATCTAAAGGCTTTTTGTTGACTTGCAGTCAATATTGCAAGTAATTTTTAGCAATACTGAATAATGTAGGTTTAAAAAATAAGCAAACTTTACTAACAGCAGGAAGTTTTTTGTTGTTTACATAGAAAAAAGTATTGATACAAAACCAGTATTTTTTGACACTTGTGATCTGCACTTGATTTTCGTATTTGGCAATGCAAAGTAATGATGGAAAAATCATAATGACTTAAGGGGATTGATGAAATATAGTATTACACAATATTTTTCTTTGGACAGGAGAAAGCAGGACACCTGATAGTTCAAGAAATCCATTCCACTTTGCTGCTCCTGTGATTTAATTTTAAAAAAATAAATACAGATAAACAGACATATATTTCATGAATGTATTGTATCCTAGGATTTTTGAGGTTGGAATTGGAGTAGTGTATATAATTCAGTGTCCAGAATTTCTCTTCTGTTTCATCTCAAAGTATTCCAGAGGATTTTCTGTCAGTTTACGGAACTGAAGTCTGGACGCTGTCAGACTTCATTTTCTGCCCAGGCAGAAAGAGGTGACCTGTGAAACTGATATTAAAGAAAATACTAATTTATTGGCAAATTGCCAGCCATCATTGTGCATGTAGTTACTAATGGATTGCGTCTCAAAGAAAGTGACATTCTCTCCCGGTACACCAGGTCAACCTCTTTGGGGAGAAGGACAAGACACCCAGCTGCCATTTCCAAACATTTCCCAGAAAACAGTATCTCTTTGTCTCCAATATTTCTGTTCTTATCATCAAGGTAAACTTGCAAAATACTCTCCAAAGTTGAACCTGGAATCTCAAATGTAGCACAATATGGGACCCCAAAATCCAAGAGCTCAGTAGATACACTGGTATTCCTCTCCCACACTATCTTAATTTTATTCTGTAGGCTATAAAATAGCTCTCTTTTTCACCTACTTATCACCTTCCTTCTCTCTTTCTGACACCTCCCTCCCTTTAACATTCTCTTTACTTCATAGGTACCAATTACCTTTCTTTGCAGAGATAGTCTAATGAATGTGTAGCTAACTAAACTCTGAGAAATTGTTGTGAACATGCATTTAGCTTTGTAAAATAGCTCTTTTTTTCAGACCTGCAGAAGGGCTGGTGTGTTTGAAAGCTTGTCCTTTTTTTTTTTTTTTTCCAGCTATACCAGCTGGTCTGAGAAAAGATATTTCCTCCTCCCACAAGCCCTTTCTTGCATTACCAGCTTGCAATTTTGACCTCATATGCTGATGACAATTAAAATAAAGTGACATGTCCACAGAACTTGCAATGAAGTACATTGTTAGCATAGCACCTTTGCCTAATTGATCTTCCATCTGTTTACCAAGCAAGAAATACTAACTTTTAACATGTAATTATTTTTTTTCCAAGTGTATGAATATACATATCTGAAAGTTTTTCACATATTTATTTTCTATTTGTTTGCCATCAGATAGTTTAGATTCTTTTCTAAACTGCAGCCACAAAATTTCCTTTGGTACAAAAAAGAAACAGGTCTGTAAATCTTTGAAAGGCTTCCCAAAGCTCCTTTAATATTTGAACTGGAAATCTGAGATTTAAGAAACATTGTTGGAGAACTATTGGGTTTTGGTTTGGTTTTCTTCTGATATCCCTAACTGCAGAATATCTCTGTAGAGATTCTGTGGATGGTGACTATGTTGTTGACATAACTGTGAATTGCACAAATACACCAGAAAACTTCCTAAAAATCTTTCAGTGCCCAAAACCTGCTTTGAAACCATGTTCTAATACCTGTAGAGCTTTAACCATTGTATACAGTAATAATACATAGATATTAGCTATTCTTAGATTATGTTTTTTTAATCTGTAGATCTCAGTGCTTTTCAAAGATATTATACTATCCTATCTGATAGGGAACTGAGCTACAGAGAGACATTGTGAGCTCAGATTCAGCCTAACTATTCAGTGGCACAATGAATGCTGAAATGCAAGTCTCTTCTTAGTTCTGCACTCTCACCTTGGCCATGCTCTCTCCTCGGTAGTACGTTGCTGATGTCAGAAGAACGCACATGTACCACTGCACACACTTTCCTCCCCTCCCTTAAAATTCATTGTGCTTTGGGCTGAAGATACAAGTAGCTGATGTAGATTCCCAGGGACAATGGGTCTGGTAATGGAATTGTCAACAGTCTGTAAACTACAGAAGTGCTGTGGCTGACAGTCTGAGATTCAAATAAACCTGATATCTAATGATATATGAAAAAAAGACTTATCAGTCCAACATGTTACAGTAGATACTTTCTTTAAGAGGAAGAAGGGCTACTGAATTCAACAGGAGAACATGGACAAAATAAATTCATAGTGTGCAGCAGAAGGTTGTAAAAAGCTTGCTTCAGGAGATGACGCTGTTTTGCAGACATCAGTGTGCTTGAATTATAGTCTCAGTTTGCAAATGTGTCAGTGAGTTCACCAATGTTATCTTACCTTGTATTTGTTTTCTTCTCTCTTAATTTCATGGTCAGTGCCAGAAATCTCAAGGAATTTTTTGTCTTCCCTCTATCTGTCTGTTTGGGGTTTGTTGTTGGTTTTTGGGAGTTGGTTGTTTGTCTTTGAAAGTCTTGGGTTTGGGTCTTTTATGTTGATAGGGTGTGTTACTTCACAAGGAACACTTTCTTTCCACATTTAAGATTTAATCGCTACTGTAATCTGGGCAGATATTTATGTAATGAAGTCCTACTCTTAGCAGAATTGATTGAAGCTTTAATTACTTACTATATTGCTTATAAAATTACTTCTTAAAAAAGAGGCTGGATTGATTGAATAAATATTAGGTGTCTATAGAGCTTGGTGAATGGTTTTATAAATTATTTTTCCAGATATAAACCAATCTTTTTTTTTTTTTTGACTGCATAAGTTGTCTTTTACGTTTTTCCTGGAAAAACGTCCCTCCTGGGAATAAGTAAAAAAGGAGTTCTGTATGCAAAAATTTAATTTATATTAATGTTTGCCCTCAATTTTTATCCTGGACATTCTTGAAAGCTCCTTACAACTTTCAGAATTCAGCTACTGTAAAAACAGGAGTTTTATCACATAGCACGTGTCTTAGAGGAATAAAAATGCAAGGTGAACAATTCAAAGCAATAGCCAATCTACAGGTATTGAGCAATTCAGGAACTAAGATATGGCAGTAAGAAGATGTTGAATAACAAAGATGCTGAAAAATATCTAAATAGCAAAGACGCTGAAAAGCTGAATTCAGTGTGACTATTGTTCATTAGTATTTTAGCCAGATTTGGTCAAGTTAGAGACACTGAAGTCAAACCAACAAACACAAAATCAGTGAGATGATTGAATAAATTACCAAGATGCTGAATTTTGGGTTGGGATTAAGGTTTTAAATTAACACAAACCCTTGCAGACTTATTTTGTTGTGTGGTTTATTTTGGAAGGAGCATAGAAGAACTTACTTTAGGTTGTTTTTGTTGTTGTTGTGTGTGGGTTTTTTGTTTGGTGGTTTGTTTGGGGTTTTTTAGAGCTGGACTGTTCACTCTGTGGCAAAAGGTCTCAGGCAAGGTGACTGTGAACATAGTGGTGGTCGGACCACAGCAAGGTAGCAGTGGTGGGCACCTAGGTGAGGTGCAGCAGTGGGGGCTGGCACAAGCACTAGAGGGGAGCACCAGGGAACATGTCCCCTCCTCCCCATCCACGGAAATTGGGAAATTCCTAAAGGTAGGAACTTGTGAGGGAGACAGATGTAGTTGGAGATGATGTGACCTAGAAATTGTTGGTGCTCCAGGTTTGTGGCAATGAATTTCTCATGCTGGGCTGGGAGAAACTGGTTCTGTTTAATCTGCTCCTGGGAGTTTTCAGAGATTCCCAAGATAGCTCTTGAATTGTTGTGTGGGATAAAGGGAGAGACTTTTTAAGAACATATTTACTCTCTGGTATTGGAAGGAATCCTGAGTTTAAATATTCCAAGAAATTTGGGTCTTCCCTTAGCAAGCCTCCTCCCCAAAATAGGTGAGTTTCTGTCAACATTTGATCTTGAAAGATCCATTCAAGAGCAGCCTTAGTTTAAATCCCATTCTGCCTGTATTACCCAGGGTACTGGCAAGACTTTTCTAGATCTTTTGCAGCCTCTGTGCTGTTTCAAACAGATATCTTGTTCCATGGTTTTCCATCTTCAGTTTTTGCCCCAGTTAATCCCAAAAGGAACCCTAAAAACGTTTCTATCTCTCCCTCTGTTTCTCTCGGCATTAGTGTGTTTCTCTAATAATACATATGATGCTATCCGCATGTCAGGAGCTAAATATTTCTATGAAATGTATTAGAAATGAAAATCCTGTTGGTTAAAAATATGCTGAAGACATGCATGACTAAACAGGAAAATGTAATTGAGCTACTGGGAAGTTTAATACTGGAGGTGCATTGTATTGACTGACAGTAGTATAAATGATGAACAGGCCTCTGCAAACATTTACTGTCATTACTCTTCATTTCTTAGATTCCTAAGAGAAAGGAAGTTGAGGACAGGGTTACGGAGCCATAAAATGTCATCTTAAGTGTCCCCCAAGCCCTTTCCTTTGCCCAATAGGACAACAGATACCTCCAGATCTTTTTTAAATAGGCTTCAAACACAGCAATCTGTATTAGAAAAGCCCTATTCTTACTGTAGATAGCGGGGAAACTTAGTAGCAGCAGGATTATTATTGCATCTAAATCAATACAGGAAGTTCCGATCTTTTTTTAAGAAAAATTGCCTGTGACAGCTGGGGGGGGTCAGAAAGGAGATAGAGATGCAAATTAGACTAATAACTAGATCTATAGTAAGACACAAAGGTCTAAAAATGGGATAGGCATATTTGAAAGTGCAGTCCTCGTATTGCCTGCTTACCATCCCAGCCACCAATGGTTTTATTACAGGTTGTTTTGCAGTGTTATTTGCTAGTCATCAGACACACTCTTCCTTTGCCCAAACAGCAGTATCCTCTGTCTTGACAGTGATGAGCAACTAAACATTTAACTCATGAGGAAAAGATCTTTTGTGGGACTTTCCTCAACCTATGTCTCTTATTTTGGTAACAGGATTCAGAGTGCAGTTACTGCAAACTTCCAATGTTAGGTGATAACCTGAACACTGAATAGCTATTGATCTCAATACAATTAATGTCTTCTGAGGAAGAAAAGGCAACCTAGATCTCCATCTCTAGAAAATGTATCCCGATTGATAGAGCACCCTCACTTTCCTTTCTCTCTGGCTATTCATTTGAGCTTCGGCTCAGCTTTAGAAGTCTAACATTTCCATGAGGGACTGAGGGTGCTTCTGGAAGACTTAGAGCTTCATGGTTAGAAGCTTCCTGAGAGGTGAAACATGAGGAATTGAACACCTGCAAACCAAGCAAGGAATTGAAACCCATGTCTCTCTGATATTCTAAATAAATACTTTAATTGCCAGCTCTGGTGTAAAAGAGTAGGCATCATTCTCGCCAATCATCTTTTGAAACAGAAGTATTCTCCTGTTGTTATAAATGTGTTTGTTTATATAATATATTAAAGCTGGGCTTATGCTTCCAGGTCGTGTGTTTGGGAAGGTGAGTCCTACAGCCCAGTGAAGTTACCAAGAGCCTGATGGCTATGACATTTGATGTTTCTTATTGACTGTTTGTTAGCCTCTGAGGCTCTCTGAACTGACTCTTCTAAAGGGTCTAATAATCTTATAATCAGTTTAGACATTTACCTGAGACATTAGTTTACTTTGAGGCTGTAACATGTGTTACATAGCCAAGTGTTGCGTTGCACATGTCACCTCATAGATAATTCCCAAGACTTCAAATAGCTATTTGAAATCATAGACGCAGAAGGAAAGAAAAATTTTAAAATGCCACCTATGATATCTTCCAGGCAATGCAGGGATATTCTGCCGTAGTTGGTGCAGTCTTCTAAAAAGCCATTTAAAAATGAGCTCCTTATTGGAAAAGCAAAAAGTAAGAAAGACTGCCGATCTTGTGAAATGGTTTCGTTTGTTAGGAAAGGCCATTTTGTGGAGCAGAGGGGGAGGGTAGAAAGTTTTCTCCAACCATTACAGCTCCATCAAATGCAGTATTACCCCAGCAATGATTGTTATGCCTAATAGTCATGGACAGCAACTTTATTCATCCCAGAAAGTACACAAAGAAAAGCAGCACTGCAGTCTCTAAGATACGAAGCTTTCTCTGTTAAATTTGCCATGGATGGTTGGATTCATCTGTTTGCATGTGTCTGACTGATACATCATGCTGGATGCTTTAGGCAAACACACACTAATTAGTAGAACAAATAGAAAACCCTGAGGATGCCCATGCTTAATGACATTGCCCATATTCTAAACTATCTCTACAACAAATTACTCATTTCATGGCTGTAGGCAGTGCAAGTTAATTTATCTGTATCAGTTGCTAAGTTGAAGCATTCACTTTTAACAAGATACACTGTATTACACCTTTCTAGGAAACTTTCCAACACTTTAGCTTTAAACAAACAAGAAAACAGAAGTAACAGGCCAGGCCAATACAGGGATAAAAAAGAAAGATGTATAGGATCTATTGTAAATTTAGAGAGTCAATAGATGCTGATGGATTAGTTAACTTTTAATTAGTTTGGTACCATATAAAAAACCAAAAATTGTGCTGAGGACTTGAAATTAAATCCTCGGAGGAGTGTTGAGTTAGAACCCAGAACTCTGACTCAGAACAAAGGTGGATTGTGCAGAAGCATGTGCGATTCCCATCATGAATCCTTCAGTCAGGTAATTGCTTTTCAGTCAATCTCAGAAAAAGAAATAAGAAGTCAGGTATGGAGAATGAAGCAAATTCACGGGCATCTTATACTAGTGTGGCTATAGGTGTCTTGTCATTTTCGGTTGTGTATTGGTTTGCTTTTCTTCACTGATATATTTGACTGAAGAACCTGGATAAAGTGAACGTTGTTCTCATAAAATGAATGAGCTGAACATAGCTATCAAACGATAACCAAGAGTCTATGACACTGCTGTTATGACACTTAATTACCTAAATGAACATGGCTCTTTGGAAGCACGTAACTAAATATGCTGCATAACCAAGCCAACTCTGAGCTTCAGTAGCAAAAGCAGACTGAATATTGTTGCCCTAAAAACAATGGGTCAAGTTGCCCTCATACTGGCAGGTTGGATGGGAGAGGAATAGTGAGGGGAGAGGATTGAGTAGAGGCAGAAAACCTGTCAGACTACACTGGAAAGT
>NW_010563644.1:225-1675 GCF_000687285.1 Phaethon lepturus | reverse complement strand
TCAGCAGGATGAGAGGAAGAAAATAAGCAACTTGCTCTTTTATCCTCTCATAGCCAAACCCTTCTCTCAGCCATGGAATTCTCTACAGTCAGCCTGGCTCTCCCAGTAGCCTGGCAGAAGCAATGTAAATGGTACCATGGCCACTTTTGGAGGTGCCTGAGCAGGTGTGTGCCTAAAGCCTTGGATGCTGCCATTCGGTGCAGTTACAGAAGCTTTGACTGCCACCTCTTCAGAAGCATGTGGCTGGACATTGTCAATAACTCCATATTTGTGATAAAAGCTAAACTTTCATGCAACTGTTAATGTTAACTTTCTTTACTGAACATAGATTTTGAAGCTGTGCTGGTTACATTCTTCATAAACATAGAACATAAAGACTGAGATATAGACAAGCTTACATCAGCAAAGCTCCTCCGCAAGAAACCTTCCAGAAAGTAAAATGTTCAGGATCCTCAGAGAGACCTTGATGAAGAAACACCTTTATTTGGCACACAACACCAGGTTGTTGCTAAACAACTTCCAAAGGTCAGTTTGGAATGTAGAAATTTACAAATCTGATACCAGCAAATGCTGTAGTAGGTACCAGGAGGTTTCATGCTGCTTGCTATTTCCCATATGTCCTTGGAAGTTGTGCTTAAATGCAGTTGTATTCATCAATCTTCTACAGTCTTGTCCCAGAGAAAGTGGTTAGAAAGGATTTTGTGCCCTTTTGTACATCTGGCATCCTGAAAGTATTCGTGTCCTGATGGAGGACATTTCTTTCTGACTTTCCCCTCCACTTACAAAGCAGTGGAGGGAGGGGAAGAGAGAAGAGCAGTATTTAGGGATCAAAACATTGGATTTAGGGACCCCAGGATTCTAGGTTCACTTTTTTTTCCACTGCTGTAAACTTCTTTTGTGTATTTAGACAAGTCGTTCAGTGCTATTGTGCCCCAGTGTGTCTTGTATAGAGGCAAAATAACGAGACCTGCTTTCTTCTGTTTTTACCTATTTGAATTTTTCCAAGTGTCAGAGCAGACTTTTTTTTTGTTTGTTTGCTTCGGAGGGCTATGCTCGCAGCTAGCTGTCACGTACACCCGCACGTACACTTGCATAGCCTGCAACTCTGATAGGCACAGTTGCAGGTTGGTGTAGAAATGGATCTTATGTTTCTGGCACATCCACCTCTCCGCATCTCTCTCGTCTGTGGTACCCGAGATGCTTACACCCGATAAGCTGCAGCCGATGTTCCTTGCTTGTCAAGTGTGCAAGCGGTTGTCTTGGTCCATCTGCACTGATTTAGTTGATAATGTTTACCATGTCTGCTGGTTTGGAGAAAGATGGGGGGCGGTGGGGTGTCGGGAAATTCCTTGCGCCTTGTTATCCCTACAGTAACTGCAGACTTTGGCAGGAATGTGGGCGATTAACTTCGGGTCTGTGGGCTTAGCCCAAGCGGCAGTAGCTCCCCCCA
>NW_010563644.1:0-215 GCF_000687285.1 Phaethon lepturus | reverse complement strand
CCCCCCCCCGCCGCTGCGCTGGACGCCTAGGAGACAGCGGCATCCCCCGTGCTCTGCTCTTTCGCCAAACCCTGTGAATTCAGCTCGGCTAAACAAACATTACCGAGCTGCTAATCACACGCTCTGAAACAAAACAGCACTTCAGCTCGGGATCTGGGCAAGATCAGACTTCCCTCCCTCCTCTCCCCTCCCCTCCCCACCCCTCCCTCTCTGCT
>NW_010563643.1:2850-3135 GCF_000687285.1 Phaethon lepturus | reverse complement strand
CGGCAGCGGGACACTCTTCCCCTCGCCCCGGCTCGCATCCCCGCTTCCCAAACCCCACACCAAGGGGAGGAGCACCCCGGCCAACTTTTCTCTCGGCTCACTCAAGTGAGGAAAGCCCAAGCGTGGTCAGGATCCCAAATTCCCATTCGCAAGCAGTGACGTGCAGGCAGAGCATCTTCTGCGTTCACCTTCCCCTGTTGTTCTCAGGAAAGCCGTTGCTTTAAAGGAAGAGGGGAAAATCTGGGGAAGCGAATGCCGCAGAAATGACTGCGGTTTTTGGCTGGA
>NW_010563643.1:2503-2733 GCF_000687285.1 Phaethon lepturus | reverse complement strand
TGTGGCGCTGGACACCGCTCCCATCATCGATTTCAGCAGGGGAAAAAAAGGCTCTTTCTTGCCTTCGGGCGCTGTTTGGGCTCTCCCGGGTACGAACCCTTTGCCGCTGAGGACAGGAGCGACTCCATATTACGATTTACCGCGTGTGGTTTAGCGGGAGAGAGCGATCATTACTTTTTATGCTGCCATGTAAAAACCCAGTTACAGTCCGTATAGCGGCTGGTGCTCTA
>NW_010563643.1:0-2363 GCF_000687285.1 Phaethon lepturus | reverse complement strand
CGGAGCTGCTCCACCACCATTTTCCACCCCAGACAAGCCAGCTGCCCAGATCCCCACGCCACCCCCGTCAGCTCTTCACGCTCTGCCCCAGCAGCGCGCAGAGCGACATTATGCCTGTGACCTTCACTAATTCACTTTCCCTCTCCACGCCGCCTTTCCTCCGCTTGCAGAAAGACACGCTTTTTCACACAGCATAAAAATAGCCTGCGTAAGGCGTTGCCAGAGGAAGCTGCGGGGCCAGCAACGTGCAGGCTGGCAGAGGGACCGGCTGCTCCGCGAGGGTCCCTGGCCCTGCTCACACCACCCCCCGCCCCGGCTGGGAGCTCCCAGACCAGCCTCCGACCCCCCTTGGCCTCCTCGACGTCTCAGCCTCTTCCTCCGCCACTGCCTCGCTGTGGACTCGGTCTCAGCGTGGAGAAACCCAAACGGCGGAGGTCAGCAGCAGGGAAACGCTGCTTTGCCAACGCTCTCCCCGAAACGGAACTTTTTTCCCCTCTGTTTTGGGAAACTGAAGGTTGAGAGCATCAAAATTAGGTGAATCGCAAGGCAGAATTTTGAGGCTTTCTAAACCAAAAATTGTCCAAAAAACAATCTCCATGTCCTTTATCAAAATGATTCTGGTTTGAACATCTGCCAGTGGGAAACGGAGCCATTACCATCATGCAAAACTGAACTGTTCGTATCAAATTGGCTTTATGTCACCCAGAGCCCTCTCCTGATAAAACACCTCCAGCTGCTCTTCTCTTCGCAAGCCCTTACCTTGATTCTTCTTCTGCCATCCCTGCAGCCGGCGCGTGCACGGCACCGTACGATGACGGCCACCCCCAGCCGCTTGCTTAGGCGTCAAGCCAGTACCGTGGCTTTCCCATCGCCATCCCTAACATGCCCCCAGCCGCCCCCCCGCCTTCCCCAAGTCCTTTCTGAAGCCCACCTTCGCCAGAAGCAGAGCGCCGCGGGAGCATGGCGTCTGCTGGGCAGGGCTTCGACTGGCAAGCGGGGAGGCCACCACCTGCGAGGTAAACCCCTGGGCACACCTCACGGCTGATGTGGGGCGAGTTACACCCTAGAAGTGTCCTTCCCTCTCTGTAAACACCGGCTGCGAACAGCGGAGGTGTCAGAAGGTAGGCAGGACGAGTCCAGCCCTGCTCTCTCGAGCGACCAGCCAGCGCCATCACACGCCCCTGCGCCCCGTGTCGGACTCATCTCCCCTGCCCTCCCTGCCCCGGGAGCCACGCCGCTCCCCAGCTCCAGGCAACATCTGCATCCACCCCGTACGTCTTTTCTCACGTTGAGTTCATCCACACGGCCGGTGGTTTTCTAGTGCTAACCACAATTTTGCGCCTACCTTGACGCACGCTATGCTGTCGCAAGTACAGTCAATCAATCTTGCCTCAGCCAATAAGCGGGAGAGAAGTAATGTTCTTCCGACTCCCCCAGCTCTCTTCTTCGCCCGTTCTCCATCAGGCACTCAGCAAGTTCACAAGGGCAGCCAGCGCTCGGTTTCCTTGGTCACGCACAGCGGCTTGCCCTCCTAGAGTAATAAAAACAAATGACACGTTGCTGTTTGTTGTCAGAGACGTTACTGGGCCCCTCCGTGGAGAGGAGGTTTTGGGGGAAGGACGCGTTTGCGTTTTTAGGTTCCTTCTCGGGCAGGTGCAGGAACAGCTGTCAATAGATGTTCGTTGTCAGTAGATAGGACGCCAGAGTCGACTGGAAAGGACGAGCAAAGACTGAGATGTACTGAGGGATGCAAGGCTGGGAGAGCGCGGTGTGCTTGCTCGTCGATGCCGGAGCTGGTGAAACGACGCTGGGTCTGATCATCTGGGAGCAAGTGAGACCCGACGGGCATCTGTGCCAGGTCCGGACGCCTGCCAGAGCGGGGCAAGTCCCCAGCCTGTAATGCTGCCCGGCATGCCCTGCTCCCGGCACTGAGTTTAGTGGCCTTACTGTGTGGACACTGGCTCTAGTAAGATGGAGAACAGATTAACCCTCCCTGGTGGCTGTAGCCAAGATCTGCCCTACTTCCATTTGCAGCATATCTGCGTTTTCTCCCAATTCAGCGTCCTCTCCACATCATAGGCACGTGGAGGAGCACTCGTCCACGCACGTGTGCCCACACATTCAACCCCGGCCGAGCTGAAGCTTGGGCGTTCGGGAGCTGCTTGCGCCCGGAGCCAGGTCTTCCTTCAGCCCGCACATGGCTCACGCCGATCGAGACCCTCCCAAGCTGCCCCTCCGACCCAGGAGCCCTGCGTGCCACATCCTGCAAGCTCTGCACCTCATCCCACGTCGAAGCGACCGGGTGGGCTGTCCGAGGCCAGTGGCCCCGGACCTCAGCACGCAGCCCGCTCCCAGCTCCGGCC
>NW_010563642.1:0-3443 GCF_000687285.1 Phaethon lepturus | reverse complement strand
CCGGGCGCTTCGCGCGGCACTACCGCCCCGTCGCCCCGCAGCCGGCTCTCGTGCAGCCGCTGCAACACAGCTCCCAGGCCAGAGCAAGGGTCTGAAAGCTGGAATAACCGCGGTAAATCAGAGGGGAAAAAAAAGATTCCTGGAGGCACTTAAGAGTTGCAGGAGCAATGCAGAAAGCACCTGCGCCTCGGATCCTCGCCCCAGGCACTGGTCACAGCGCGGCTGCAGTCCCTCTCCGGCAAGAGGCTCAAATAATTACCTTGAACTGCCAGGTGAAACATTTAATTCATCTTTTTTTTTTTTTCCTCCCCCCACAATGGCCTTTTTCTGTGAATATTCATTTTAAAGGGTCTTTTGTTTCTTAAATTCAACCAGAGACATTAATTATTCCTTTAAATTTTTCCGTTTGTCAAAAGAGGCACAAGACCTCAAGAGACTGAGGGAGCTTTTCAAAATTGAAAAAATACATCCATACCTGAAAAAGACAAAACTGACCTGTATGCTCCAGTATCAGATGTTCTGAAAAATCAAAGCATTTTCGTTTACAGATTTTCAACAAAAAAACAAACTAATAAAAAAATCCAGTTCATTTCTCACTCCTTTTCTGCATTGTTGGGGTTTTTTTTCGAAGAAGAGAGGAACTGAAGAACAGACGCCCTGTCTGAAAGACAAGTTTGATGGTATAATACATGATAGGCAAAAATTGCGTTACACGTATTGCTCAGCTCAAGTAGGAGACTCTCAAATGTGCCTGAACTGTGGAAGGGGCGGCGGGTGCCTCTCACCCCCAGCTCATCACATTCCCCTGTGAGGACACGGCACGGCCACACTGGAAAAATCCCCTCGTCCTTGCAGCTGTGCTCCAAACACCACCAGCCACCAGCAGACGAAAGGGACAGACAGAGCGGTTTCACCCACCAGTACAGGAGATCTTCTTCCCACCTAAAGGGCTGTCCGATCCAGTAAATGCCACTGGTGTCCCCCTGGTGTCACCTTCATGCCTCCTAAACCGGGAAGCCCAAACAGATCACAGCTGTGGAAGAAGACTTTGAAAGACCTTTCCCAAGGACTGCCTGGTCCTACCGAATCCATCAAGGGCATCCGTTAGGAAGGATGGGGAGGATGACCTGGGCTGCAGACGTGGGTGCAGACCCCGCGGAGACCCAGCAGCCGAGCCGTGTGCCGTGTGCTGGCACCATGTGCAGGAGCACCCACAGGGGCCCCGCTGGCCCGGCACCCCATCCAGCGGCTGAGCTCTTCCGGAGAGACAGCCTGTGTGTGGCCACCACCGGCCCCCGGATGAAAGCCGAAGGACGGCTCCGTGCTCCGCACCGCAGAGCCCCTGGTGTGCTTCTGGCCTCCCAGCTCCTCCTGGAGAAGGACTCATCCTGTGTCAATGAACGCTACGGGAAGAAGGACAATCTCAGATGTTGGCTTTTATTGTTGCTTTTCAGGTAACAGTGGAAAAAAGAGAAAAAGAAGAAAGGCAATGTAAACCACACTGTCGGAAACGTAACTGCAGTTGTTCTAATCTTGGTTCTGAACCTAGCTTGCTTTTATTTTCTCACCTTATGATTCATCAACACACCCTCTTACTCTCCCCTCTCCCACCTACACCTCCATAGCGTTTTCCATCTTTGCTCTCTTTCCACCCCTCACTTTCTCCTCCCCACTCCCTGGTGTGCCCATGAGTGCCTGCTTGCCTCCTGACAAAGGACTAGATGGAAAAACAGGACTTGGGTGATTTCCATCCGTTCATGGGTCAGTCCAGGTTATTAGACTCAAAGCAACACCCCCCCCCGCCACCCCGCAGATCCAAAAGGCCCAAGAGGAGCCTAAAACGTGACCCAGGGCTGGAACATGTGGCTCCACGTGAGTCATGAAACACGTCGCCATGTGGGAATTCCTCTCTCAAACACACTGGTCTGATCTTGACTGGAGCAATTGGATTCAGTAACTTGTTCCAGGTGCGGAGGAGCGGGCACTGGAGTGACGTTGGCAATTTATTCGATGGTCACTGCTTATGGGACCTATAAAAATGTGTACTATCCCTCAAGGCACAGAGACGGCCTCTGCGGGTGTCGCAAGGGACGTGGTTCTGATCGGATCGTCTCTCTCCGGAGTGTACCGCCATCGGTCAGTATTCATACGGATAGACGTGGGCTGAAAATCTGGCACAAAAATGTACAAGTCTGTGATATATTCTGCACTTACTCTGTGCCTATGGAAACTCGATATAATGAATACAGATCATGCGATTTCAGGCTAATTTTTATTGGTGTGTTTCTGGAGTAAACATACTGATTTCAACAAACTTTGTAGGAATTTAAATCATTGTAATCAAGAAACTAGGTCAAGTTTCGCAGTGTGGCTCAGCAAATACTGCTGTGCTGTAGAAGGGAAGGTGCTTGCTCTCAGGGACCTCCAGCGCTAGACACTTTCCTTGCATTAATTTGTCCCTAATTTGAAAACATCCCACTTTGATTACTGCTTTTCTCCCCCCCCCGCCTCTTTTCAGCTTAATGATACTGCAAGTTTCTTCATTAGCAAAATCTCGGAGGGTAGATGGTCTTTTCTTTGTTCTGCATCGCATCCCCTCAAAGGCAGCGCTCTCCCTTCTGGTGTATCATGAACTGTGCGTGTAACAGATGAGAGATCAGTAAAGTAGCCTTGAAACAGCCCTAAATAAAGCAGGGAAGACAACACTGCTCCTTTCCACTCTGGATTTCAGCAAATGGTGCTTCTCTTCTCCGTACAAACCTTGCATGTGTATCTGCCGGAATTCGTAAGGAAGGCGACGCTACCTTAATATGAGAAGAGAAGCTGGAGCCTCAGCGGGGGTAAATGAGTTTCCTGCAGGTTTGGAAAGCTTTCTCGGATCCAAAGTGGGGTGCTCGAACAGTTCAGATAATGAAATGAAATGAATTTTCAACTGCTATAGAAATGCTGTTCAGTGGACCCGAACACAGACCACAATTGCCGCTTGCTGGGTGACATTAGTTTGCTGACAGATGCTCGTTTCTTCACATCCTCCCATTCCTTTTATTTTAAGGAGCTCGTGCTCTGTTAGCCCCTCATGTGGGTCGCACATCGGGAGCCGCCGAGGCAGCTTTAAGCACTCGGGTATTTCCTTTCCGAGGAGACCTGGGAAACTTTGTTGGGCGTCGGGCCCTCCAAATGCCAACGCCGTTCCCCCCGAAGCAACGCGGCACATTAGCAATTATTATTCTTAGGCTTCCTTTTTCTAATCAAAAAGGAGTTAATAGGTTCTATGTGCAGGAGGCATCTTTGATGGAACAGAAAAACCCAGGCACAAACAATAAGCGCTTCCCTTCAAGGACCGGCCCAGATTGTCCATTAATTGTTTTAATTTGTCTCATGTGGCTTCACATCAAATCTGTATTGAAATCACTTCAAGGTAATTGAGGGTAATGGACCCCATC
>NW_010563641.1:1057-2061 GCF_000687285.1 Phaethon lepturus | reverse complement strand
GCTTACACCAGCTGCTTAATCCTTCGGAGCCGCCTCAGCCACACGTGAAATTCGGCAGGTTTTTCCCTTCTGAACTTGCTGCGATTTTGCGCTTCTCAAAGCCGGCGCCGCGCGTAGCAGCGAGGTGCTTTCCACGGGGCTTTTATTACGCAGTTGAAGATCTATTTGTTATATTAATGCATTATGTCAGCCCAGCTGCAGGTCCCAGCCCAGGGATTCGGTTTGTGCTTGTTCCAGACGCTCACCTACTACTCAGTTAAAGCTTCTCTGTGTTGCACAGCTTCAGCAGCGTTATGTGCAGCCTCTGCGTTGCAGCACTGTAGCTCTGCTCCAGCTGTACATCATACAGGAGGCATTTGCCTCTCGTACAAAGGCATTTGCCTTTTCAGCACGCATCCAGTCTGCAGCAGTGTGTGCTGCTGGGCGGGTCGGTAACACTGCTGCTTTCTCTTACTCGATGGTATTTTCAGTAACTTTGCCAAATCACCACTCTTCAGGGTGAAATTTTCCAGCATAAAAGGCTGAAATTGGGTGTGGGCTTTTTGATTTCTGGGGTTTGGGTTCGTTGGTGGGGTTTTTTTTTGTTTCTGTGTTTTTCTAAAATGCTTTGGTTGTATCAGAGAACAGGACCGGAGGAAGACAGAGGTTATCTCAGGCAGTTATGACTACAAGTCAAATAAATCCAGATGCCTCTTCTGGATGCCAGATAAAGCCAGATGCCCCCGGCTTTGCAAAGACCTGTTTCACTTGGTCCTGTGTCTCGTGGGCCTTTCTGCTGTCATCCTGCTCCGTCCCTGGGCTTTTGCGGGGTCTGAAGTGACACACTGCTTGGAGATTGCTAGGGTCTCAGCGGCCAGAATCTCCCCTTGGGGCGCTCCGCTCCCTCGTGGCACCCAGTGCCCGCGGGCGGTCCGTGCCCCGGCATGCTGGGCAGTGCAGGTGGGTGTCTGCGCCCTGCGGGCTGGCCCTCGCGCCCTGCCTGCCGTCCGCTGCCTGGGTTGGGC
>NW_010563641.1:674-1031 GCF_000687285.1 Phaethon lepturus | reverse complement strand
AAGGGAGGAACAGCAGAGTTGGAGTGGCTGGGGCGAGGACCGTGGTGGCACTTGGGTGGCAAAGCCCGGGCTGCTGGATTTGAGAGATGAGGACTCTGGGGCAGCTCACCAAAAATCCCTGAGGGACGCACCAAAGCCTCACAGAAGCTCATCACTTAAGTACTTTTGTGTTTATTTCCAGAACAGCTAACCCTGTCCCCCAAACTTCAACCTTGACTGAGAGCACTGAGCCTTGGAGTTTTCTAGGGAAATAACTGAAATTTTAGGGCTTTCCTTCCTAGTGTGGAGGAGGAAAGACAATTTTTCCTTTTCTTATTATCAGAAATGAACCTTTTTTTTCTTCAGGAGGGAACAAGG
>NW_010563641.1:274-595 GCF_000687285.1 Phaethon lepturus | reverse complement strand
TAGCCAAGTTTAAAGCAGCTGAAACAGGTTTTGGCATGAGCGGTTACCCTTGCGCTTGGCTTGAAGGCTCCAGCAGTCCCTCCCCTGCACATTTTCCAGATGTTGTAACTTTTTGAAAAGTCTGTCTTTGGTTGGTTTTTGGCCTTTCTCCTCAAGGTGGCCTTCCGAGGGGCTTCAGCAGAGTCCGTTCAGCGGCGTGGAGCGGAGCGGGGAGCTCCTGGGGCGCTCAGTGCAGCCCGGGCGTGCCAGCTGGCGTGGAGTCTTGATTTTGGAGAGATCAGCAGGGCCCCGCGGGCTGGCCGAAGCCGGGGCCGGGCACAC
>NW_010563641.1:0-226 GCF_000687285.1 Phaethon lepturus | reverse complement strand
CCCGCCAGTGCCGCGCCGTGTCCCCAGCCTCGAGCAGCGGGCAGGGCTGCTTTCTCCAGGACGAAAAACCTGTTCAGACGTTTTCTCTCGTGCCCGTCGCTGTAGGATGTCGGAGCTTGTGTAATCTGCGGGGCTGGTGCCCGAGATCTGCCAGATACGCTGGAAAAAACAGGCGTTCTGTGGCCCGGGCCGGCGCTCGCGTTCGGCCGGGGCAGCGCAGGGAAGC
>NW_010563640.1:934-2435 GCF_000687285.1 Phaethon lepturus | reverse complement strand
AGAGACATATGCGCCCACGTACATTTTATCTTTTTCTATATAAACGTAGATATACATACACACACATATATGTATGTGTATATAAGGCATCGCGTGGCTCTGAACAAGAAATGTCCACCCCACACCGCCCCTGGCACTTTTCATAACTTTGGGGACATACTTCATGATTTGGGGACGGCATTTAACAACACTGCATAATGCTCTCTAAACAGGACACACAAAAAAAATAATGCCTAATACCAGATAAACACACACCCCTGGGCCCAGCGAACACATCTTCTGTGTGGAAGGAAATAATCCGGGTCACAGCAATAACTGCAACCCAACATGCGTGGGGTTTTTTTCAACCCTTATTTTTCCTTTTCTTTTCTTTTCGGTTGGTTGGTTGTTTTGCTGCTGTTAGTTTCACAGCCCCCCCCAGGGAATTGCTTTCCCTCGTCAAATTAGCAGACATGACACTGTGGGAAAGGTGCCGAGTTGTACTTTGTCCTGCCCCATCGCCCCCGGCACGGATCTGGCTGTTTTCCGGCCAGCATTCTTGTGCAGTCCCTTAACTTCATGGAACGGGGAAAGCTGAGGGTTGAGGGGGGGGATTTCAGGGTTTCAGCATTGCAGGCAGACAGCTCATGCTACAGAAATGAACAAACTGTGCAGTAAAAGCAGTTTAAAGTCACAATTCTTGGGCTCTGTATGAGAAACAAAGCAGACAAGAAAACCACAGGCTCAGTATTCAGAACCCTGAGGGTGCAAAGTGGTCAGACTAAAACCAAAAGAAATGGTTGTTCAAGGACAGCCCCGAAACGAGGTGAGATCCTGGAGGAGGGCTGGGAGAGGCTCGGGGGCAGAGGATTAGTAAGAGGCGGGGAGATGAGGGGGGAGGCCAGGGGCCAGGGCTCAGCGGTGACCCTACGGAGCTCACCGGGGACCTGGTGCGTTTCACCGCAGGGCCTGCTCAACTCCCAGCGCAGTCCCCGGGAATGACCAGCGCACCAGGAAAACAGAGGAGGGGGGATCAATTTTGCACAGGGTCAATTATTTCCGATTATTTGGGGATGGGAGAAGGAATTCTTTCTGAGCCCTTTGGGTAATCAGACTTGTGCGCTGAAGCGTGGCGTTTGTTTCTCCTTGTTACCATAGCAGATATCTCCCCCAGCTGGGGAGACATCTCTATTTCCCTGAGCCCTCCCCGACTCAAGGCCCCTTTCACTTCTCACCAAACTATGCAGTCATTTCTTGAGGGAGCAAATTCCAGCGCGTTATTCTCTAGGGAACCTTCCTTATTTAGAGAGAAACCACAAGCCCGGGAGATCTGGGAGGGGAGAGAGAGAGAAAAAGACATCGGGCTTGTTTAGAAGCAGCAGCTAAACATCTGGGAGATCTTTCAGTTGGTTTATATTTCTAACTCTGTTTGGGTCTTGCTTTACAACCTCGAATGAAAACAAATCAGGATTGTTTCCTCCTTCTTGGAATGTCTGCTTAGGATTTTAAGGGCGGGGGGGGG
>NW_010563640.1:0-903 GCF_000687285.1 Phaethon lepturus | reverse complement strand
GGGGGCAGGACTCTACATGGGTTCTCAGGAATTGCTGCTTTCCCAATGCCCACAGCCTCTGTATCCCCCCGCTAACCTCTCCTGCACACATGCGTGTGCACACACGCAGCCCCACTCTCCTCCAGCCACACAAGACAAACAGAGCCTTTTGTAACATTGCTGTGCCGGTGGTTGCAAAGGTGGCTTTTCAACCTTCACTTAGCAAGGGAAGCATTTTTCACGTGTTGGGTCACTGCAGGATAAACTGTCATGGACCATCAAACAACTAAGCGCCTATTTTAAATTTTTTTCCAAGTCACAAAAGTAGAATCCCCCACCCCCCAAAAAAAAAAAATTCTTCCCTTGCTACACACAAACATCACATTTATTCTTTCATGGGATTATTTCTAAATGCCGAGCACTGAATTCAAGCGCTTTTCCACCTACATGAGCGCTTGTAATCCGCCACAGTCCAACTCCGAGAGGCACAGAGGGACACAGCGTAATGTTCCTCCACTCAGTTAAAAGTTGTTTAAATTGCAAACTATACGTGGTGGCCTCAGAGTGCCTCGTTTGCTAAAACAAACTTAAAACAGCTGAAAGAAGGGACTTGCGATCTCCCCAGGAGGGAAAAAAATAAATAAATTTTAAAAACCCCACAAACCAGAAATAGCAAAAAAACCCACGCAAACCCCGCGAAAGCGGGGTGAAAAGAGGGACAGGACCCAAAGGCAGCAGCCGTGGTCCAGGGGCCGGGGCTTGCCATGATGGTCCCGGGGCTTGCGGGCAAGGAGGAGAAGATAAGCAGCAGCTCAAGTCAGCCCAGCGGCTCGGGGACACTCGTTAGAGGATAACTTGCCTTTTTTACACGTGAAATTGCACGCATAAAATACAAGCCCGTACCCGTGTGTGTGTCTGTCTGTG
>NW_010563639.1:0-1345 GCF_000687285.1 Phaethon lepturus | reverse complement strand
GCAGAGTGCCTGTTTTCATGTGTAGAAAAGAACAGAGACTTCTCGAATCTTCCTCGGCGTGCCCCCAGGATGACCCCAAACCCTATGCATGCCCTTTCTTTACACAATACTATGCAGTCAGTGGTCAAACTGGTTTGAGCTGACACACCAGCAAAGTAGTTTATCTTTCTCTTGTAAAATACCCCTTTTTATGCTGCAGGAGAAATCCATAAAAGTACAGAAGTTTACACTTCATCACACGAATCAGATGAACATATTTCACATCTGCAATGACTGCCGGGGAAGTGAGGACCAGCAAGACAATTCCTGACTAGCACCTTCCTTGGAGCATAGAGAGTAAAACGTTTCAGTTTGCAGTTTTCAGTACGAGAGTGACAAAAAGCAAAGTGCATGTTTGCATGTCTAGGAAAGAACAGACCCCCAGTCTTTCTGTTATCTACAATGACTGCAAAGGCAAGTGAGGACCAGTAATACAGTTCCTGCCTGGCACCTTCCTTTGAGACAGAGACAGCAACGTTTCAACTGAGCAGTTTGGCCTTCGAGAGAGTGAGGAACTGCATTGGTTGTTTGCATGTCTAGGAAAGAGCAGAGGCCCAGTCTTGTTGTTTATCTGCTATGACTGCAAAGACAAGTGAGGACCAGCAAGACAATTCCTGCCTAGCGCCTTCCTTGGAGCACAGAGAGTGCAACGTTTCAGTTTGCAGTTTTCAGTACGAGAGTGACAAAAAGCAAAGTGCATGTTTGCATGTCTAGGAAAGAACAGACCCCCAGTCTTTCTGTTATCTACAATGACTGCAAAGGCAAGTGAGGACCAGTAATACAGTTCCTGCCTGGCACCTTCCTTTGAGACAGAGACAGCAACGTTTCAACTGAGCAGTTTGGCCTTCGAGAGAGTGAGGAACTGCATTGGTTGTTTGCATGTCTAGGAAAGAGCAGAGGCCCAGTCTTGTTGTTTATCTGCTATGACTGCAAAGACAAGTGAGGACCAGCAAGACAATTCCTGCCTAGCACCTTCCTTGGAGGACAGAGAGTGCAATGTTTCATTATGCAGTTTTCAGTACGAGAGTGAGAAAAAGCAGAGTGCCTGTTTGCATGTCTACGAAAGAGCATAGCCCCAGTCTTGCTCTTTATCTGCAATGACTGCCAGGGCAAGTGAGGACCAGCAAGACAATTCCTGCCTAGCACCTTCCTTGGAGCACAGACAGTGCAACGTTTCAATTTAGCAGTTTGGCGCTCGACAGTGTGAGGAACTGAATTGGTAGTTTGCATGTCTAGGAAAGAGCAGACCCCAGTTTTACTGTTTATCTGCAATGGCTACCAGGGCAAGTGAGGACCAGCAAGACAA
>NW_010563638.1:0-4786 GCF_000687285.1 Phaethon lepturus | reverse complement strand
GGCTCATGTTCAGCCAACTGTCAACCAACACCCCCACTTTCCTTTTCCCCCGAGCAGCTCTCTAGCCACTCTTCTCCAAGCCTGTAGCATTGCATGGGGTTGTTGTGACCAAAGTGCAGGACCTGGCACTTGGCCTTATTAAACCTCATACAACTGACCTCAGCCCATCGATCCAGCCTGTCCAGATCCCTCTGCAGAGCCCTCCTGCCCTCCAGCAGATCAACACTCCCACCCAGCTTGGTGTCATCTGCAAACTTACTGAGGGAGCACTCGATCCCCTCATCCAGGTCATCAATAAAGATATTGAACAAGACCGGCCCCAGAACCGAGCCCTGGGGAACACCGCTTGTGACTGGCCACCATTTTAACACCATTCACCACGACTCTCTGAACTTGGACGTCCAGACAGTTCTTTACCCAGTGAAGAGTAAACCTGTCTAAGCCACGAGCCGCCAGTTTCTCCAGGAGAATGCTGTGGGAGACGCTGTCAAAGGCTTTACTAAAGTCCAGGTAGACAACATCCACAGCCTTTCCCTCATCCACCAGGCGGGTCACCTGGTCATAGAAGGAGATCAGGTTGGTCAAGCAGGACCTGCCTTTCATGAACCCATGCTGGCTGGGCCTGATCGCTTGGTTGTCCTGCAGATGCCCTGTGAGCACCCTCAAGATGAACTGCTCCATAATCTTCCCCGGTACTGAGGTCGGTGGTGTCATGTGGATCATGACAGGTTGTTGATTCAAGAAGTAGCATTTCTTACCTCTGTGCTGAGATATCAGCATGAGCAACACAGTTACACTTTGTGGGTTGTTCTCCAAAGTGAGTGATACCTTGCAGGAGCAGAGGCTCTTCCAGAAGCACTGTTCTGTCCACCACCTCTCCAGGATACCCAGTGCTATCATGACTGGCGAGAGGCATTTGCAGTGGGAATGTTCTACAAGATATCTCCAGGTTTGACCAACTGGTCCATCCAGAGATCATCTCCAGTTGGTCCAGTACCTTTGGCCAAATACACAGGCAAAGAAAACCCCAGAATTTTGTCCACTGACACCAATTATTGGGGTCTGGGGGTTTTTACATTAAAGCAAAGCCATTTGTTACATCACAAACTTAAAAGATCAAACTGATAGCTCTAGGAAGGATTGTGTCAGACTTTTGTGTAATACTACATTTTCTGGTGTAGCCTTTTTATAAAAGAAAAATCTAGGCAGGATACAGTTCTGCCTTTTTAGTAGATGATTCTTTGCCTGGAATTGTTTTCCAGCTTCACAATAAAAGAGAATGTCAGGCAGAAAGAAACCCCACTGAACTTTTGAGATGGCTGTATTCAGCTTAATGATATGAAATTGAAAAGGAGGGTTTATTTTCCTACCAAAATGGAACTTGGGCAAAAAAGCTTCCCTACAAATAATTTGGAGTTAAAATAACTTAGGTTTCAGGCCTGAAGAGGCAGAAACATGATAAACATGGATATTAAACTGTCACAGAGTTTGTGCCAGTTGAGTTGCAAAGAAAATACTGACGTTCCATGTGAGATGAATAGATGCTTAACTACCAGTTTGATTCAAGCAAAAGGGTGACAGTTATTTGAAAGATCTGAATTACCTCATTAGGGGTAAGGACTATATTTAAACAGATGTTCTCAAAGGAGACATAGTCTATTCATTAAACCATCAATAATGCAAGGCCAAAGATACTTGGCGACCTCTTCTAATTATGTGAAATATTGACTGTGACAACGCTTCAGCCTGTTGTAACGTTTTATAATTCTGTCATAGGAGGAGATGAATGAACCTGATCTGTACGGTCTAGATCACTAATTAAATAACCATTTGTAAGTTGGATGGAGCAGGACTAGCTGTAGGAGAACTATCACAAATCAAGAAGCACCTTCCTACACGTAGCTCATATTCATGTCTAAAATTATTTTTAAAAATGATCCTATGGCATTTCCTGAAACTGCATACCAGCATTGACACACTTGACTAGTATCAACGAGGGTAAATTGCTTTTTCCTCTGTGGAGAGATCTATGCAGACTCTAACTAGAACTTAATGAGCATTTTTCTATGCTAGACAATATATGTCCACATCACAAGTTAATATTTCTACATGAATGCACCCCAAGAAGATCAAGGCACATGCCATTGCACAGCAAGCAGCTGTCTTTGGGGATCTGGGGGATACCAGCCTTTAAGGCAGGACTCAGATCAGGTGGTTCAGAAAAGGAGGAGCTTGAAGCTTGTTAAGACATAGAAAGGGAGAGTGCAGAGGAAGAGAAGAACCCCAGGCTTCCAACAAGAGGAAATCCAGCCCAAATTCTGCTTGAAGACCCTCTGATGTTAAGTCATACAGCGAGAGAAATGCCACTTTCACACATATGCAAATAGGACTGCTTTCAAACATGTGATGTTAGAAGAAGTTTCTTGAATAACTTAAAGAGACTGGTTTGGGTGTCACATTGGCTCATTGATGGTACGTTTTTGAAGCTCTTTCTGCCTGACATCTGAGCTGTCCCATCCTCGGAAAGCCACAGCCTGTAATAGGACCACGGTCGCTTGAGCTGGTTTCTCCAAATGAGAAACTGCACAGAACTGTGGCTTCAGATACCCAAAGGAATTGCTTTTTTCTTCTTTTCCCAAGGATGTGGAAAAGGAGAGAACTGCCCTGAAGCTGCTAAGAGCTGTAGCACTGCCTCCAGTTAAAATGGGAGCGATGAAGTCCCTTCCTGATGTGAAACTGTTGTCATCACTGTCGGGCACGAACAGGCGATGGATCTGCATGTGTCACACAGCCATTGCACACCACTGCACAAACACTGTCTCGTTGGTGACATTTCAGATTTCTCTGTCCTGTTGGTGCACCAGGTAGCTGGAACCTAGAGTGATGTTGCAATCACTCATTCACAGGAGCGAATCCTCAGGCATCCGTCAAAATCCACTGTATTCCCTCAGCACCAGGAGAGTGCCCAAATGAGCATGATCTCAGCCTTCAGACCTTTTTTGTATTTCTATCACCTTTTATGAGCAGCGACTAAGAGAGCCACACAGATCAAAAGAAGATTTTCGAGGGAATTTCTTCTACTGTTACGATAAAAGAACACTTTGACTTATTTATACAGGTCAGCTTTTGCAGGCAGAAGAAAAGTCCCTGGCTTGAGGAGATTATGAGGTAGATGGGGAAAAAAATAGAGTGCAAAGACCACAATTTGAGAGAGAAGGAAATACTGAAGTATAATTAAAAGGAAGAGGGAAGTGTCTTAAAAAAAAAGTGATAACAAGTCTTGTGAATTGTCTGGAGCTATTTATTTATTTATGCTTTTAAAGAGGTGTTTCACACCTCTGTGGCTTGATATGTAAGTGGGAGCAGAACGGGAAAGTATTCATGTTTCATATAGAGACTCCTTTGTGTGCCCTCAGCTTCTGCAGCAAGTGCAGCACGACAGCCCCCCTGACCAACGTACATCTATTTTATATGATATATGATGCACTACTAAGACTGCCAAAACATTTCACAAACTTTTAGGCAATTGAACCTCAATACAGCGAGGAGCAAGTCTTGTAGATACAGTCTACATATATGAAGAATAAGTTGATTTTAGAAGACCATGTGATAGCCTCCCAGAAAAGCTGGGTGCAGAATTTGGGGCTCTGACTCCATCCCCTGAACTGCAGTACCTCCAGCGATGCGTCCCTGCGCCCAACGCGAGCTTGACGGCATTACTCGTGCAGCCACCCATATTCTGTGTTTCAGCTTGTTTCATGCAAGCGTTAAAAGGCCTCTTAAATGAATCACTGCTACTTTTCCTCTCTGCACAAGTCATAACAGTAAAATTGATGTAAAATACTGAAAAAGCAGTGGTGGTGAATATGCCTCAGTAAACTACACAAAAGGTTTTCTTGACTTCCTATTGAAAGTGGCATAAGGGTCACAGAATCACAGAATCACAGAATCACTAAGGGTGGAAAGGACCTTCAAGACCATCAAGTCCAACCATTAACCCAATGCCACCGTGCCCACTAAACCATGTCCTGAAGCGCCACATCCACAAACTTCGACAGCTTCTCCAAGAGGGATGGTAGATGAAAGACCAAACTTTTTGCTCCCCTAATAATTTCCTCCATAAAAAATGGGTCAGTTATTGATACATCAGTAGAATGTAGCCAGAGTGAGACTTTTTTCCGGTGGAATCTGTGATCTGCGGATATGCACATATCTGTGTATATCTGTGGAGTCTGCCCTGGAGCGACCCCTTCAACAGGCTCTGGCACGGGCTTGCAGAGCTCTGAACGTCCAGTTGTGCCCCAGGCCGTGCAATTTGAATTCTAGGAAACTGTTGGCTTTTTAAAAAATCTAAACACAAAACTGGGACTCAATAATTCCAAATGGACAAGATATATTTACAGGGATAGTAGAGGAGACTGAGCTGCCAGTGGTAGTCTGAGGTGGGTCACTGTGACAGCCTTCCCTCATGGTAAATCACAGAAAATGCTCTATCGTTGCCTTTGTCACCGCGTTCCGACGTGGCTGTGAAAGAGGCACAGCCGCTGAGAGCCGCAGCTCCGGATTGTTTGTGGAAAAAAGGTCGACATTTATTTAGAAATTATTTATTTATTTTAAATAAAATATTCTAAAGTAGTATCTTTTTCAGGAAAAAAAAACAAACCCGTAACTGGTTATTTAAGCTGGCAGAGGCATGGGAAGTATAAAGTTCCGTCCGTTTTCAGATAAGCGTAAAAACGAACTTTCTGAAGCTCTGAGCGTCCTGGCCCTTCAGCAGAAGTCCGCC
>NW_010563637.1:447-739 GCF_000687285.1 Phaethon lepturus | reverse complement strand
CATTTTACGATGTCAATATATATATATATGGGGTTTTTTTTGCTCCGGTCCCCTCGATAAAGCCGGCATGCCCACCTCTGCGAGTACTGGCGTTGCTTCCCCTTATCCGCGTCCATCTCCAGCTCTAGCTGAGACCGGGTGCTGCACGCGGGGCGTTTTTCTACGGGGGGGACAAGGAGGACAACTTCACACACCCCGAACCCACCGCCAGCCCCCGGCGCGCGAGATCCCGGAGCGGAGGAACAAAAGCGAAGCTGGCTCCGACCTACCCGACCCGTGGGAACGGAGGGGG
>NW_010563637.1:0-216 GCF_000687285.1 Phaethon lepturus | reverse complement strand
GGGCAGCTGGCTGGAAAATCGGGGTTGAAATCCATCCCCTCGCCCCGGACCCTCCGCCTCTCGGCAAATTGCACGCCGGGAGGGACCGAAAACTTTTTTACCTCTCCGCTAAAATATCGCTTTATAATCTCAAAAGGCCTCGGGCTCGAAGCCGCTATCGCCCGCTCCATCCTCCCCGGATTAAAAAACCCGGCTGATGTCCAAAGGACGGCGGGG
>NW_010563636.1:0-1389 GCF_000687285.1 Phaethon lepturus | reverse complement strand
AACAGAAGATTACACTTCATCACACGGATCAAATGAACATATTTCACAGACTGGGGCAAAACCACATTGAATGCCTCTGCTTCTTCTTCGTCCCTCTTAATCAGATGACTATCTTCAACAAGTATCGGTCCGATGTTTTCTTTAGACCTCCTCTTGCTATTAACATACTTAGAAAAGTCCTTCTTGTTGTCTGACACAACACTGGCCAGTTTCAACTCTAATTGAGCTTTGGCCTTTCGTGTCTTCTCCCTGCATATATGAACCACAGCTCTGTAATCTTCCTCTGAAACCTGACCTCGCTTCCAGAGGTCAATACAATTTCTTTTTCCTCTTGAGCTCCACGTGGAGTTCCCTGTTCAGCCAAGCTGGTCTTCTGCCCCGCTTGCTTGACTTTCAACACAGTGGAATTGCCTGCTCCTGTGCTTCTAAAAGGTCGTTCTTAAAAACTGACCAGCACTCATGGACTCCTAAGCCCTCAAAGGCAGATTCCCAGGGGACACTGCTAAGTAGCTCCCTGAGTAGCTTAAAGTTTGCTCTCTTGAAGACCAGGATAGCAACTCTGCTGACCTTTTTTCTCATTACACTGAAAATTTTGAACTCAAGCATTTTGTGATCACTGTGGCCAAGACAGCCACCTACCATCACATCTCCCACGAGACCTTCTCTCTTCACAAACAACAAGTCTAGGAGGGCATCTTTCCTAGTTGTCTCACTGAGTACTTGTGTCAAGAAGTTATCTTCCACAAACTTCAGGAATTTCCCAGACTTGCTCGTCACAGCAGTGTTCCCAGTTGATGTTTGGGAGGTTTAAATCTCCCATAAGGACAAGGGCTACTGATCCAGAGATTTCTTCTAATTGCCAATAGCATAACTCATCAGTGCTATCATCCTGGCTGGACAATTGATAGTAGACACACACAAAAACATCTGCTTTGTTTTCCATCTCCCTAGTTGTCACACAGAGGTTCTCAACCACATCATCCCTACCTGTAAGGGCTGTACAGCTGTTGTGGTTTAACCCAGCAGGTAGCTAAAACAACCACACAGCCCAAGGGCTACTGCATGAACTATTTCCTGTTTAATTTGTTCGAAGACTTGTCGTTGCTCAGGGCCCCATTTAAAATCATTCTTCTTCCAGGTCACTTGATAAAGAGGGCTTACAATCAGACTGTAATTTGGAATATGCATTCTTCAGAAACCCACAACGCCCACAAATGCTTGTGTTTCCTTTTTGCTAGTTGGTGGAGACATAGTTGTTATTTTGTTGATCACATCCATTGGGATCTGACGACGTCCATCTTGCCATTTTATTCCTAAAAACTGGATCTCCTGTGTAGGCCCCTTGAACTTGCTTTTCATTACAGCAAAACCAGCTTTCAGAAGGATTTG
>NW_010563635.1:0-800 GCF_000687285.1 Phaethon lepturus | reverse complement strand
AGAAGAGAAAAAAAAAAAGAAAAAAGAAAGAGTTTACAATGATTTTACCTCCCCTGACGGGCTACAGAAAAACCTCTGTGCTTTTATTTTTGCTCATTCGAGTGGTTCTGACCTGCTCTATAATTACGTTACTTTCTACCTACTGTGCAGAGGCATTTCCACACAGCTCTGCCTCTCACAGCTTTCTCTCGGGTTCCTGTGACGCCGTCACTCAAAGGCTTTCAAACCAGCGATGTAGAAATCAAAAAGAAAAGGAAAATGGTTGGAGACGCAGGGAGAATAAGTGCCCCTGCTTTTCTCTCCCTCTCTCTTTTTCCTCCGTCCCACCCCCCTCCATCCTCCTTTTTTTTCTTCCCTTTTTTTTTTTTTTAATACTTTATTCATTTAATCTCTCCAAGTGAGAGTGCGAAGCATAATGAAGGGTTGGGACGGATTATTAGGAGCTGTTGATTTTGAGGGGGAGGGAAGGGGGGAAAAAAAGGCAGAGAAGAGAAAGAGAGAAGATAATTTGACATTTACTCCGACTGATCTAAACTCATTCGGGTGTATTTATGGCTTATAAAGTGTTTAGAGAGATTGAAAGGGGTTGAGGGAGGGCTGGGGGGGGAGCGAGCGAGCGAGCAAACAACGTGGAGAAAAGGGAAAAGCCAGAGGAAAAAAATAATATTGACTTGAAAACACGGCTCGTGCTTCGGCTGGCACGTGGCTGGGAGGACGGCGTCACCGGTGTCACTGGCGGTGGGACGGGATGGGGTGGGATGGGATGGGACAGGACAGGGTGAGATGCGACGGGACGGGAC
>NW_010563634.1:13732-13933 GCF_000687285.1 Phaethon lepturus | reverse complement strand
GCATGAGTCGACTCTCCGCAAGCCTCGTCGGCGCCCACGCTACGGCAAAGGCGCGGGGAGCGAGGGGATATCCCGGAGCCGGGCAGGCGACATTCACGGACGCTTCCCAGGGCATCGCGGAGCAACTGGAAGCGTTTAGCTTTAAATCCCGTCCGGGCTGAACGCGAAGCGGCCGGGCAGAGCGCAGCGGGAGGAGAGGCG
>NW_010563634.1:13245-13649 GCF_000687285.1 Phaethon lepturus | reverse complement strand
CATTTAGAAGGTGCTACAACACAAGTGGGTTTGCTCCCTGCTATTAAAGCAGCGCCGTGAACAGCTTTTGTCAGTCCCTGCGGGTCTTTGCTCCGCCGCCGCGGAACAAGAGAAAAACCACACGCCGCCAGCCTGCGGCCGGCAGGATCAAGTCTTTGGTCCTTTAAAAGACGTGCCGAGCCAAAGCGTTCGTCCCCTTTAGCGCGGCACCCTTTCCCTCTCCTCCGGGAGGCCAAGGGAGCCGTGGCTCGCATCTCAGCCGTCAGCCGCAGCGTCACATTCCGGGTCATCCGGCAGAGTCCAGGAGACGGGCAAGTCGGGACCACGTGTTTCTACCGTCAGGAAAGAGGCCTGTAAGCGCAAAGCCGCCTCCACCCCCTGAAAAGCGGCACTGGGGGATTTTG
>NW_010563634.1:11043-13214 GCF_000687285.1 Phaethon lepturus | reverse complement strand
CTGGGGGTTTTTTCCCCTGTGGGCCCCCTCGGAGGAGGAGCCGCTGTGAAAGGACACTGTCCTACGCTAACAGGAACTGGAGCAGAGAAGCAGGAGAGACGCTGCATCCGCAGCGGAGCGGCCAGGCTGGCTCAGAGAGCACAGACGCTGTTTGTTTTCAGCCCGATTACCTTGCTGCACATACTGTCTTTACTGCAGTTCTTGTTATCCTTGTCTGTTGCTTCCTCCTCCACCTTTACAAGGGAAAAAAATAAAAAGGGTATAAATAAAAAAGCAGAGCCGGGGGGGACGGGAGGAGACTGAACAGCTGGTGCTGGAGCGGCTGGGAGAGCATCGGGTCGGGATCCAGGGTGCTCCAGCGGACGTCGGACACGGGCAGCTACGGAGGAGCTGGGATCGGGAGAACAAGCCAGGCAACCCGCTGGGGCAGCTTCCACTTCCTGAACCGAGCGCCACGGAGACTTTGTTCCTCGGAGGGACAGAGATGTCACCTCCAGCTGGGGCACCAACCCCAGAGCCCAGTTCCTCGGCTCTGCACATGCTGCACGGGGAGCGCTCGGTGCTCTGCGAAGCCCAACGCTACCGAGCCCCTCAGCCTCCCTCCTCTCAGGGCCGGGACAAGGTGGGTCTGGGCTCCGGGGGGCTCCTGGCTGCCGCTCCTGCAACTGTCCACCGGATAAACGGGCCGATCCGGGACTCCACGGACTCTGGAGTGGAGCCCAGCACCAGGAGGTCTCCGTGCCCCTGCCTGCCTGCAGGTCTCTGGTCACTCGCGGGAGATTCAGCTTCTGCCCCTCGCACCAAGGCAGGCAAAGAATCCCATTTTCTTACTTCCTGGAAAACTCTTCCAGGTTTATACTGCTCCATCCCGCCGTTTACCCCCTCCGGTGAGCACGGCTGCCGTGGTCCAGACCCCGCGCTCTCTGCGTGTCTCCAACGCGCCTCTCGCACCCAGCACGGTGCCGACCCTGGGTGCCAGCCATGCCGAGGATAAGCACCAGCAGCCCAGCCCTGGGGCCAAAACCCAGCGGGTAGGAAACTTCCAGGTAAGGAAAGTTCCCATTTAGGAGCCCCCACCACCAGGCAGCCGCAGGGCAGGTTTTCCTGGATCATCTTTTCAGACTTGCCGCGTGTAAGCCCTGGCTTAGGTACCCAAATCCATCAGCTGCAGAGGCAAGGCATCGGCGGAAAGCTGATGCCAGCAGCACTGATCAGATCAAGAGCAACAAGAGAGGATCCAGCCTCCAACAGTTGCTTATCTCTGACCCCAGGAGGGAGAGCAACATCTCCGGGACGGCAGAGACATGGGTTTCCTAGCTGCTCTCTGCCTCCTCCCCGCAAGCGAAGCTGGTGGGAGCGGTCCCTGGGGACAACAGATGTGGGGCAACCCCACGGAGGAGCAGCAGATGGACGCAAGGTGATGAAATGTCTCCCTCGAGTGGGAGGGGAGGACAGGGGAAGCGCAGCAGCGGGGATGAAGGCGGCAGGGCGGGCTGGCTGGCCATCTCCCCACCCGCGGCTCGGAGCCAGGTCCAAGCGCAGCTTCGACAGGAGAAGGCTGAGCAGGCACCTCAGGCTGGGATTCAGGAAAAAAAAAAAACGAACCACCAAGCCCCCAAAACCTCTCTGTACTTCTCAGCAGCTTTTCGCTGGAGGCTCTCGCGACCCTTTGTGAATAATTCAGCAGCTGGCTTAATCTCTCCAGAGGACGAACGTTTCGCCATCTGCGTTCGACAGCAGACGCCGGGGAGCGACCGGCCGCAGTCGCACAGCCTGGGGACTGGTTGTCCTGGTCAGTCACGCCTGCGTGAGGCTTTCCCAGTGCCGGCAGCTCCTCGCTCCGGCTGCAGCATGGAACACCCTCCGCCTAGAGCCCGGGCCTCGGACAGCCAGCCGGTCGGTCCCCCGAGACCCAGCACCACTGCTCCAAGCGCCCGATTCCTCCCCGTACGAGCTGCCGTTAAGGACCAGGCAGAAACGCTGGCCACTAGAAGCGAAAGGCGAAGCGTTTCCCTGCGGATGCGGGTTCTTACCTCCTTCCTCCACTTGAGCTCGCAGAAAACCCGTTCGAAGCACTCGTGCATGTAGTTGAACTGCAAAGAGAAGGCAGGCATCTCTCAGAGCAGCCGGCCGCCCCGGGGGAGCCTGGCGCCGGCTGCTTGCCCAGAGCT
>NW_010563634.1:10585-11012 GCF_000687285.1 Phaethon lepturus | reverse complement strand
CCTGCATCACCTCCCGCCCCAAAAGCCGGAGCACAGGGTGCTCCTGCAGCTTCTAGGAGGAAAACAAGCAGGTTCTGGGGCTTTTCCTTAGCAAATCTGCAAAGAACGGGGGTACTTACATAGGGGGTGAAGATTTTAACCCATCGGGGTTTCTTCTCTCCTCGCGCGTATTCGAAACAAAACGCCATTCCCTCCTCGTCCGTGTCCCACCGCTGCATTTCGTCCCATTCGAACGCTATTACCTGGTTCTGAAGGAAGACAGAACCCAGGTGAGGCCAGAGCCCAGACGACCCCCAGGAAGGGCAGAGCGGGCGGCAAAAGCGAAGCCCCCCAGAGGGGGCGTGGGGATGCCTGGGACAGCCTTGCTGCAGACAGCTCTGAGCCGGGGAAGCGGCCGTGGAAACACACGCCGACACCCGCAGAGCCG
>NW_010563634.1:0-10557 GCF_000687285.1 Phaethon lepturus | reverse complement strand
CCCAGCCGCTGCCAAAACCCCTTTGGAGGCCTGTCCCGAGCCCCAGAGCTTCGGGGACAGGGTGCTGGTGCGGTGGCGACAGAGGTGGCGGCCGGGGGCTGAGCCCAGCTCCCCGGGACCCCCAGCAGAGCCCCCCTCACCTCCAGCTGGCCCTCCTCCGTGCAGGCGTGGAGTTTAAAGTGCTTAATGCTGATGGCCGTGATGACGTGCCCCTTCCGCCGAGAGTCGCAGGAGCAGTGGGGGAAGATGATCTCGTTGTAACCCTCACACGTCCGTAACATGTTTAAATACTGCGGAGAGAAAGCCGCGGGCGTCAGCTTGCTCGGGCAGAGGGGAGGGCACCGCTGCACCCTCCCGCTTCTCACGCCGCCTCCACCTCTCGCTCGCCCTGGTGCTGATCGCCCCGCTGGAAATCCCTGGCTTCACCCCAGCCCGGGGAGGCTGGATCCCCTCCAAAGGAAGCCAAAACCCCACAGGCAGCAAGGCTGTGCTAAGGGAAGGGAGGAGACCCCTCCAGCTGCTCAATTCCCCGCCTCCCAAAACGTGGATGCACCCAGGTACAAACATGCACGGAGCTCCTCATGGCCTCAAACGCCGAAAGCCCTTTCCAGGAGAGCCGGTGCAGCCGGAGTCGCCGATGGGCATGACCGTGCTCCTCTGGGAAGGGTACTGGGCAAGCAGCTAAGGCAGCCCGGGGACCGAAAGCCCCGCTCTCCCTAGAGCCATCCTCCTCATCGTTACAGGCTGAGGACGAGGCCGGAAAAAGAGGCTGTCGGGCAGACGTGGGATCCGGGTTTCTCAAGAGTCCTTCGATGCGAATGCTACGACTCATGAAAAGGTCCAAAGAGGTATTCTGGCCATTTTTCTCTTTCTGAGCGTAGCCCAAAGCAGCACTGCGAGGACGCCGGAGAAGCGCTGGGAGCTCAGAGTCACAGCTCGAGGCAAGGGAGAAGCCAGGAGCTGCTCCACAGCCCCACGACCTCTCGTTGCACGAGAAAGGTTTACGCAGGGCAGAACTACAACAAAATCTGACAGGACTTTTTAACCAAGGAACAAGCCACATCCAGACCGGAGGAAGGTGCCAAATTCTCAAGTGTTGTGCTCCAACAAGGACCCTTAATAACACGGGGGGAGGTAGAGGATGAAGCACTTTGACTTCACGGGCTCTCGTTGTCTTCTTGACCTCCTGCTAGACCAGGGCCCTACTGCTGCTGCTGCGTATATATTACGTGTATATGTATGCTGGGATATACCCTTTCCAAGGGCTCAGATCTTTCTCTGGTCATTAGAAAGCCAGCGGCATGAGCAGAAACAGAAGAGCCGTGAGACAGCCCGCAGGAGGAAGCGTCTATTTACCGAGCCTTATCATCAGTTAATAATTCACCTTCTTGGCTTAGCCTTTCGGGTCACCCTCCGGGGTCCACCCCCAGGTAGTCCCCCAGCAGGGACCTCTGAGAGCTGCCGCAAGCGAACGGGCTTTGGGGAGAGGCCCCACCAAGACCAGCCAAACTGGAGAAGGGGCGTCGGGGAAAGGGCAGCCCGCGTTCACTCGGTACCAGCAGCCCCGAGCAACCCAGGACGTTATTTACAAGTCAGATCCTTTTGCTGTTTGATCTTCAAGCCCAGCTTGCACCTGGCAGATGAGCTCAGGGCATCCCCTTCGCTCCCCCAGCCCAAGCCAGGCAGGCTCATCGAGCCATGCCGAGCCCCCAGGCGTTTGCTGGGCGAAGCGATAAGAGGCAGAAAATCCCCAGACCAGACAGTGAGCTCTGATGCAGAATTTGCAATTCGTGAAGACTGCTGCCGGACAAAGGAAAAAAAAAAAAAGAGAAACTAAGGCACAGAGGGGTCAGCGACTCATGTTACGGGCGGGCAGGGACGCACCCCTGCCTCGGCTCGCCCAGCAGCACCATCTCAGAGCCAGTTTGATGCAGAAAGAGACCTTTGCCTCTCAATTACTAGGAAGAAACAGCTGCCCCCGAAGGGCTGCAGGGGAAGGATTGCCACACCGCATGTTAAGCGCCTCACCTTTCACCACCAGCGATAACCCACAAGGTTTTATCGCTGCCTTGTTTGGAGCCGAGTCAATGGGTGATCTTGCCAAGGACGAGCCGCTGTTCAAGCGTGCCAGGCACGAGGGGCGGTTTAGGTTCGTGCAGCAGCTGACTCTCGGGCACGCCCCCGCCCGGCCCCGGCATTCCTGCGGGTCTGCACGCCCTGCCAGTCCCCCCTGTGCTAAGCCCACACCCCACAGCTCGCCATCGTTACTGCTTTCCAAGAAAGAAGTGTTTTTCAAGGCTGTGTGGGTAGAATCAGGGAACGGTTCGGCTCGGAAGCGCCCTTTGGAGATCGTCTAGGCCAACCCTGCTGCCATGGGCGGGGACATCTTTCACTAGATCAGGTTGCTCAAAGCCCCGTCCAGCCTGACCTCGAACACTTCCAACGATGGGGCACCCACAACTTTGCTGGGCACTCTGTTCCAGTGTCTCCTTTCCAGGCACAGCATTGCAAACAGGAAGGAAAGCAAACAGGACAGGCAGGATAACTCACCATGACCATCTTTCTCTGCTCACACAGCTTCTGTAACTGGTAGGACTTCTCCTCTGCTTTGATGTAGCCTTTCTTGACATCATCAACAGCCTAAACAGAAAGAGGGAAAGGAAACCCAGGTCAGACCAGAGGATCTCTTCGCTGAGTCACAACGCTTCGCCTTCCCTGGCTGGCCCTGAGGCTGCTTTGACAGCCACCCAAATTCACAGCCCCAGAAGGTGACCAGCGTACCCGCAGAGGCAGAGGGATGGCCAGGCTCAGAGGGCTGGTTCTTCACAGTCGCCCACTCCTGCCACAAGCCTCTGACTGCCTCGGGGAGCACACTGATGCCTAAGCGTCTAGGAAGACTTCTGACGAGTGTCCCTTGGCAAAAGCGGATGGATCTGGAAGTGCTGGTACCTGGCATCCTGCTTTTGCCTTCAGGCACAGGCGAGGACAGGCTGGTACAACCCTTCCACGCCAGACACAGTCGTCTCCAGCAGAGCAGCGCTGGCTTTCACCCACTGAGCTGCTGGAGAGCGGTGCTGGGAAGGCAGCTTCCCGCAGTGAGAGCACGTTATCAACATCATCTCATCCCAAATCCAAAACATAGCCTCACTCTAGCTTCTGTGAAGAAAACCAACTCTATCCTGGCTGCAACCAGGACACCGTCTGACTGTGACTCGGCCACAAGTCCACCACGGCACTGCCAATTCACCCAACCGTGGACTTCTACTCCTTGAAGTTACCCAAGCAGGGCTGGCCCTGGATGTCACACTCCGTTGCCAGCATGCCAAAGGACAGCGGTGTTTGGAGCAGTTCTGGGAGCCAGGCACTTGCGTTGCCTTCCCTCCAGTAAGAAATTACAGCTCTTGGGCACCTACCTGATGGAAGAAGTAGGTGACTGCCAGGTCGTTGTCATTGAGGAGAACCTCCTCCTCTGTAGTGAAGAGCCATTTTCGGATGGTCAGGCACGTTCCCGGCACCGCCGAGGTGTAGTTCTGCACGTAGAGTTTGTGGGGGAATTCGTTGGGCGCCAGCTTGCGCACTGGGAAAGAGCACAAGACATCGAGGTAAGCGCGCAGCCCCGCACAGCGTCAGCAGCGGCGTCTGTGACCGCAGCGTGGCCGCCACGCAAGTCAACATCGGCAACGCCCTTCAGCCGAGCCAGCCGGGACCAGGACCCCAGCTCTGCTCCACGGCCCCTCCTCCCTGACCGAATCCAGCTTTTTTTCAATACCTGCTTCCACGGTGTCGGACCACGCTGGTCCTGCAGGCATCTGCACGAGACCGAACCCCTCTCGGCCGCCGGCGCGCTCAGCGCGGCTCTCAAGCACCAGCACAACAGCCTGACCTCGTCCCCTGCTGCACGCAGGGACGCCCACCCTGCCTAAGCCGTAGGACCCACGCACTGTCCCCACAGCTTTGGGGGGACTGGGGAAGGTCCCCCCAGCCCCGGCAGGCTGCCCCCAGAGCCCAGACAAACCCTGCTGCGCTGCTCAGCCAAGCTGGAGCAGCCGAGCCCCCGGCGGGTCGTTTACTGTGTTGAAATAGGCTTTACCCAGCGACAATGGACAAAAAAGGCGAGTGGCAGCACGTCTCCTTCACCAGGGATGGATACGGTCACTGTCTTACTGCAGATGGAGCTTACGGTTTCCAGAGAAATTAAATGGAGCATATCCAGAGAGGAATAAATGGCTGTTCACCGTGAGCATCCAGAAAGCAAAAGTCATAAAGGTTAAGTGGAGTTTTTACTTTCCAGTGCCGTTTGAGCAATGCAGCACTCACAGGAACGAGGAATTAATAGCTCCAGTTGGAGTCTGGCACCGTAAAAGCTTCCTGCATGAGACTGTGCCAGCGTGCTGCAGCGTCCATCTCCCAAGAGCTGGAATTCCCGCTGGAGGCTCCCAGCCCTGCCTGGCCTCGGCAATCTCAAAGCAGGTTGACCCCCCAGCCCCGGTCCTCCCTCACTATGGCCGTGTCCTGCTCCCGGTAACCCCCAAAAAGCAACCACAAACCCGATGGCAGAGGCAGTCCTGCGGTGCCAACAGTTTTACAGGAGGCTGCTGATCCTGGCTGCCCCAGGGTCAGCATCTGAATGCCAACCCAGCCTGTTCTGTGAGATGAGTCATTTTAGGAGGGTTTTAAGTAGTTAAAAATTGCCCCAACCGTTCAGCCAGAATCTTGTGAGGAATAGCCCAAGAAATCTCTTCCTACAAGGCACAGTTTGCTGTAACAACAGGACGAGTTTGAGGCATATAGAGATGACAATCCAGAAACAAAGGTACCCAGCTGGGAATGAGAAATACACTTGGCTTAAAACCCAGCACACAGGGGAAAAAAGAAAACCCAAACCAGCCACTACACCCATTTCGTGGTGTGACCGCGACATTCTGGCCTCTCTACAGCTTCAGTGAACCCAACGTGAAGCCGGGCAAAATCAGAGGTTGCTGCGGCCAGAGATCTGAACAGCAGCCAGGAGACCCCAGCACGTGCTAAGCTGGAGGGACGGCAATTACTTCAGTGCCCAGAGCCCACAGTCAAGCCTCAAATACCACCAGGATTCAACCACAGAAGGAGAGACGAGGAGCTAAGGTGCAGCTTGCAGCACATCCCCTCCAGGACCTGGACATCGACCCACATCTATGCATATACAGACAGCGTGTGCCCCCGATCCACTTTCCTTCCCAGCAAAGGAAAAAAACCTGTCCCAAGCCACTGCTGGTGCCACCTCTCAGAGGCAGCTGCATTGCAGTGACACTGCCTGCTTTTTCTAAGCTCGCTGGACCCTTTGAACTAAAGGAAAATGCATCTCTCGGCTTAACAAAAAGCTCGCCTCCCCGACCTGCTCAAAACACAGCCACAAAAAAAGCCACTGAACTCATTATCAGAGCCTACTGTGCCTGCCCCGTTCCCCCCAGGGGCTCCCGATTTTGCGAGTAGAGGTAAGAGAGAGCCCCCGGGCTCTGCCAGCGCTGCCGAGCTTTCTCCTCAGTCGCTGGTCAGCACCGAGGGCATTAAAAGACTTACCAAAGGAGTGATTGATCACTTCAAACAAGGCGAAGTAGTTTGCGGTAATACTGTCCATTCCGACTTTGGCAGCCACAGCCTAAAGAGCAACCGAACAAGAAAACGGGGTGAAAAAAACGGGAGCCCGCAGCTGTCTGCCCCGCGCCGGGGTGAGGCTGGCTTCATACATGTTATTCCCTAACCCGAGGTGTTAGTCACCACAGAAAAGCCGAGTTCTACTCTCCCAGTAAAACCAGACGTTTTCTTCATCTCTCCTGCTTTCACCTTCCTGTAAACTGCTCTAGATTTTAAGTGCCACCACGGCTGACAATTAGGTCATCTCTTCTTCTGACGCCTCCAGCGTCAGTTCCTAATAGAAGAGGCGCGCACGCCTTCCCTAGGAGTTTTCCCCAACAACGCTTTGGTCCTGCAGGCTAACACCTCAGCCGAAACTCACAGACCTCGTCGGAGGTGACGTGAAATTCAGCAGGCTGTGCCCCAAACGCGTCCCATCCAGCCGCACGATGCTGCTTGCGGGTCTGGAGCTCCCGAGAGCCTGCTCCTCCACAGCTCTCCGGCTCCCGCGCTTGCAGCAGCATTTTTAGTTCCCCTTTCATGATGGGTGTCCCCTGCACCGCCTTATTCCCCCTAATCCGTTGACAGCTTCCGCTTTTCGTCCCGCAGTGCTGGCTGAAGTCAGTTCTCCTTAGTTTTCCACTTAAAGGACTGGGCCTCCGGCCACTTGCAAAGCTGTTATCTGGCCAGAGGACTCCCCAAAAGGCTCACTACCCTTAATATTCAAGTTGCTGTCCCACCACACAGCCACAGGGAGACTCTTGTGTTGGCTGCTGGCACCTCATGGATCCAACTCCTCCACCACCGCCACTGCAAGCCGTGACACACAACCCGCCTAGTGCTCAGAGCCATCCGCCGGCTTTACAACATTACCAGTGAAAATTAATTCAGCGATGACTCTGTCCTTGCAGCCAGCCCTGCCAGCGAAAACGCCGCTTCAGCACGGCGTAAGGTTAGAGTTTTCCAGCATCCCTGTCCTCTCCCTGCTACAGCAAAGCAGCGTCACGGATGCCCAGCTGCACTTGAGAGGAGCGGAGAGAAGCAAGTGGGTGCCCACAGGGTCTTGCCTAACGTCCGAATCACGTTAATCTTCCAGGTAAGGTAAAAAAAAGAAGTAGCTCACCTGGTACACATGGTCTGTAGTGCTGTTCTTTTTGACTCTGACTGTCACTGTCGTTATATCTGGTAATGCTACTCGGAGCTCCACGTCCGAGACGCCGTTGTAATTCTGCAGGAGGGAAGAAGAGAGGACAGAAATCAGCATCACACGAACTGAGCCCCGAGCTCTACAGACTATTTACTGCCTGGCACTGGCTAATTAAAATGGTCACTTCTAACAACCAACCGCTCCGCATGCCTCAAGAATCCAGTTCCAGTCCGCACCCGAGAAATTCTGAAGGAAGGAAGATGTGAGCTCCGCTCCGAGACGGGAAGCTGAGCAAACCGCTTCAAGACCACGACAGGGTAAGATTTTCCATTCACAGGCTTGCCAGCGAAGAGCGAGAGAAAGCTCTGGGACACGACTACTGAACGCACCGTGGAAAGGTTGGAAGAAAGAGCAACAGTTGAAGAGCAAACAGCAACTCGGGTCTTGGGGGAGCGAGTCAGACTGGTGTTCGGAGGGCCCGTTGCCTTCCCGGCTGGCGAACACAGACAGCTCAGGGATGCAAAGCTGCCTGGGCTGCACCGGCACAGCAACCAGCAGCAACGCCAGCAAATGCATTTTCTGCTGGGTCCGCCCTTGCCCGAGCGCCAGGGCACGCAGCGAGGCCTCGCGGCGGGGTCTGCCCCGGGCACACCTCCGAAAGCAGTGGCAAAGCCGCTCGTAGCTGCTGCTATGGAGAAAAGGTTTCCTGTGTGCCATGACAGTCCAACTGCAGCCTTGATCGTCTGCCACGGTTCTCCATTCAACCACCTGAAGCTTTGGCAGGTCACGTCTCTGCTCTCGGATCCAGTCTGACCAAGCATTTACGGCCTGTGTAACAGGGAAGGTCACGGGCAGAGCTTCCGCGCCGTCGCCTGTGTGCCTACCTCGTCCGACTCCGACAGGAACTCCTGCATGATGTCGCTCTCCCCAATGACACGTATCGAACACACTGCAGGACAGAGCGCGCAGGTTAGCGGGGTGCCCGCGCAAAGGGGGAACCCTCCCTCCCAGGACCACCCCAAAGGCGGCATGGAAGCAACAAGGGTCTGTTCGCGGGCGGCGGACACAAGGGTGGCATCTCCAGCCTGGAAACACCTTCCCAAAGCAAGTGCTTTCCGGGCTGCATCAGGTGTCCTGGCACAAAGACTGATCCCGCCCAAATCCCCTACAACAGCAAGCAACAAGAGGAGTTGAGTAACTCGCCGAGATATTCCCCCTGGGGGAAATCCAGGCCCCAGGCACCCGGCCAACAGGAGGTTTACACTATACTTAAAAGCGAGCAAGAATTTCATAAACAGTACTTTTGCCTCTCAAAAAAAAAGCAAAACAAAACCAAAAAAACCCACAAAAACCTTATTCTAGAGGGACTGAAACTATCTGGGAATTCAGGCCAAGTTCAGCAAATAATTTGGACCCGAACCATCATGCTGCCTCGAAGATGCAACCAGCCTGCCCCTTCCTCCAGCCGAGGAGAGGGGGAGCGATCTGGGCAAGGCAGGGCTGAGGTCAGCGGGGTGGGGGAAACCTGACCCATGTCCATCCTACAGGAAGAGGGGGCTTTGCTCCCTGGGTAAGGAAAGAGGCTGTTAGCGCACACAATTAATTGAGCTGTTTCCAGGCAGCTAAGAAAACAACACGGCATCACAGGAATGAGGGGTCATCGCTCCCCGAATCCCATCTACAACTTCTTCACTGCAAAATACGGGGTCGGATCTTTTAGCCAGGCACCTCGACACAGAGTTAGCGTTTTACATCCTCTTCCCTGACATCTGAAGTCAACCTAACGGAAACCCCCGCTGCAGGCATCGCAATTCCGATTAGAAAGGACCAAAGTGTTCAGCCGTGAGCAGGCTCAGGTTGAGCTGAGCTCCTCTGCTGAGAACGGCCTCGAACACGACTTTCTCCCTGCTCCAAAGCTTCCCTCCTCTTCCTCCTCCCCGTGCTCCCTCATCTCCAGGATTACTGGCGAGCAATACGACCTATAAGTAAAAGCTCGTTGTCCGTTAAAAAAAAAAAATGATGCATTTTGTTCTTGGAAGTGCGCTGCAAGCCGGTAACACGCGCATCAAGCCGTGGCAAGCCTGAGCTCCCTCTCACCACTTCAGCCGTAAAATCCAATATCCAGCTACAAACGAGCTTCTCTCCCTCACAGGTAAGCAAATGCCCGTGAAGGTCTGGGCCACCCGTGGAAGGATGTACCCCGAGGACTTGTTTCCCCGCTCGCGAGAAGGCGGCATACAGCTCCCAGCTCCGTACCTTTCTCCAGGTACTCCTCCAGCCCTCGCCGCCGGGCATCCAGCTGCTGCTCCGACAAAGAGAACGGCCACTTCCCCGGGAGACGTGGAAAAGTGAAGTTGGCAAATTCCCGCTTCAGGTTCTGGTGCAGGATGGCAAACTCCCGGTACCGCTTTGAGCAGAGCTGGCGGCCCGCCATGTAAACATTGTAGACCTGCGGGGAGGAGAAGAGGCTCACTGGGGTGAGAAAAGCTTTCCGAACCCAAACTGGCACAGCTCTGCCTTCCCGGACCCACAGGGAGCACACGACTAAATTATGAGGGTTTGAGCTAGAATGAGAAACCGGCATGAATAGTTAAATACACCACTGATTACTCCTGGAGCTGGGGGACGTCCCAACTACTACCTCCATCCAACAGCAGCAGGATCAGCGTGAGTTCAAGGCACCTTTCTATTCCAAAAGGGGAGGAAAAACACCCAAACCCTTTACAAAAAGCCCCGATGCAGCCGTCACGGCGTTCACCTGGATCACGCCCTGCACGCAGAAGGTCCCCGAGATGCACCAAGCCCCCGCCAGACAGATGCCACGGCGATACCGTGCTGACTGCGTCAGTTGTTTTTGGCAACAGGACCCTCGTGGCCTTCCAGATGCGCTTGAAGCTACTGCTGAATTTGCAGCCTGTTGCCGAACTGAGCCTCACGTCGCAGCGCCCCGTGTTAACTATTTTCTTCGCTATGCACACACTCTTCCAGTTTAATTCTGGACACCGTTAAGGAAATAGGACTCTGGTCCCAAAGAGGGGAAACCCGGAGCAGAGTGACGGTCGCAGCAGTGCTCTTCAGGGAATTCCCTTCCCAGTCATTAACCAGCCGCCTCCATTTTTAAAGCCAATCTGCTCAGTCGCGCAGGCAAGTTAAACAAGCTCTTATCTAGGCGCTGCTAACGTGCCCTCAGCGATAAGGAGGCCCCGAAGAGCGGCGTTACCTTAATTAGCTTCACACGCGGGAAGGGACGCAGTGCGGAAGGGAGAAGGTTCACGCTTTTTCATGCTGCCCAAGGGAAGCGTCTGCAACCGCAACCTTTCCTCTCGAGGAGGGGAGCATCACCCTCCACCGTCCCCCCGAAGCCGAAGGGCTGGCAGAGCACAGCGGCGGAGTCGAGCAGGAGGCATGCGCCGAAGATGCGCCGAGGGCGGCTGCGGCAGCGTTGGGAAGGCTCAGAACCCCAGCCTGCTCCCTGGACGAGGGCCCGGCGCGGTCTCGGCTCACTCGCCCTCCAGACACCGGCCCGACAACCTCCAGAAGGGGAAAGCGCTCCGAAAAACCGCAGCTTTTTCCCCAGAAAGAAGTGTGCGTCCGACCCTTCCGGCACCACCGCGAGGGAAGGCGGCAGGAGGGGGTTTGATGCGAACAGCAGCAGCTACTGACAGCGAGAGGCTTCCTTCCACCCCCCGCCCCGTGCTTCCTTAAGAACCCCGGCCTTCTAGGACCGTCCTTCTCCCGCCCCAAACGGCACACCTCATCCGACAGCACGCCGGGAGAGCGGGCACGGCGAAAGCCGG
>NW_010563633.1:31826-37670 GCF_000687285.1 Phaethon lepturus | reverse complement strand
AAAATATTTATTTTTATTTATTATTATTTATTTATTATAAAATATAAAATACAAATTGATGCAGAGGCAGCATGGGAGACCAGGGAACTTGGTGTGTGCTTGTACGAGCCCTAGGCTAATGTGAGAGCATAAAAACCCTGCTCTGTTCTGCTCCCTACCTAGGACATAGGAGGAGCTTTCCTCTGCCATGCAGAGGGTTTCAGTACAATTAAAGCCAAAACTCAGGTATTCTGGCAAAAGGGCACCCTAGATAGATGGGCAAAAAGTCTGTGGGGACCTTCTGAGGGGTGGGTGAAGCTTTTCCCCAAGTATGGGACAAAGCATCCCATGTTCGGTGTAGAAACAGATGGCTCTAAGCCTGGCAAGAGCAACTGTCTCGTTTTGCACGCGTGTGGTACTGGGCTGCCAGACTGCCAGGTGAATGAGACCGAGGCTGACACCCAGCCATGCACTCCCAGGAACGGATGTCAGGGTTGGACAGTTCTCACCCTGCAGGTAAATTACTTCCCTGTGCTCTAAGCTGCTGTATTATGGAGTAACCAGGCTAGAGAGGCGTATGACCACGTACTGGGTCACACGTAAAAGAGATTTTTATCCCGCTTGGGAACTGTCAGAGACAGCATGGATGCTGCAATAACTGATCCAGAAGGCAGACAAGGGGAGGTACAAACTGAAGTGCCAGTGGAAGTCAACTGGAGTCAGGCATTTATTCCCTCAGGCCTCTTTGCAAATTTCATAGTATGGACCTAGTTTCTGGAGGAGACTGGATTCAAAAACAGGACAATTATTAAGGCCAACTTTACATGCTTAAACAGCAGGATGACTAGGGAATACGGGGATATGAGTAGGTCGTGCACTGTTGTGTTGCCAGAGGAAGCAAAAGGCACACTGGACGCCAAAACATTCCTGCCTTACTGGAACAGAGTTGTTCCCAGGCTGGAGCTGCATTTTCAATTCTGGTCAAACACGGTGCCAGCTTGAAAGCAAAGGCAGAATTTTTTGTTCTAGTTGTACCTGTGTGAAAGGGTACTACATAGAAGTCCTAGCAACCTCTTCCGTCAGGATGCCTTGACTTGGATTATAACTGGTTTTTAGCAAAATAGGAGGCTTCAAAAGGAATGGTATCACTTCCATAGGTTTTCCCCAGCTATAAAAATAAACCCCAATGACAAAAAAACACCAAAGAATGAAAAACTTTTACAAACTGAAAGCCCAAGAGTGACACAATAACTCATTTAAATAGGTGTGACCTCACCAGAGGGCATTTCTCATGGGCACCTTCTGAAGGGCAGTTTCCCATTTCTTCAGGGAACCCTTCTGTAGAAAGCCCTGCAGGAACAGATGGAAAACTAACAGACCTTGCCCTCAGCTGCTATGGTCAGAGGCTCTTGTCCTCCAGGGAGTCTCGCATGGCTGGCCCTGAGCACTGGAAATTGTTCCCTCAGGGTCACGGCACAGTGCACTTCTTTGCAGGAGTGGGGCCCAGAGCTTCCGCTCAGCAAAACCCCAGAGAATGTCTCAGCCTGAAAGCATCCCCTCCCACGGCAGAAGCGAAGTGACTGGTCGGGGCTTCCCAGCTTTTGGCAGGATTCTGCTGAATGGAAGCAGGCCCGCTCTGCAGCCCGGCAACCCTTCAGGGATGGGAAATTTCTAATGGGCAGCACCTCTTAAAGCATAGTTACCTCATGTTTTATTTTGAAAACAAAATGAACGTACCTTTCATGCAAATAGTTTCTGTTATGAAAGGGTATGCAATCACGTTGAAATTCTGCAGGAGTCACATGTAGGTGATGCTTTTGGCTAGCCCAAAATGCTTTGGACACTCAACTCTTGTTGCAGTCCAATGGGACTTCTGCACCTAAGGCAGACATTCAGCTGTTTAGCTGTTCCACTGACTGCTTGGATTCCCATGCAACTGAGATATGTGAATTTGCACCTTTGAAAACCTCTTCCCGAAGGCTTTTTAAGTGCGTAAGTCCTTTTCTGCCCACAACAGATGTGGGGTCTGTACAACCTTTCTGAAAGTATCAGATAATGAGACTGAGAGGTGAAACTGCAATATGCTGTACCTTGTGAGTTTTAATTTTGGTAAAACCCCACTGGGAAAGATGGATAGTATGAAAGTTGAGCCCATCCATGCTTTACAAAGCAGGTGTCAAGCTCTACAAATGACCACAGAAGCAATTAAATGGAAAGCTTGAATTACTAAAATGGAAAGAGTATTATGGGCTGGGAGGAATTAGGATGTGCGGGTGAGACTTATGGTTAAGACACTTTCTGTCTATCTCAGCTTCCTCTTTGTAACAGGGGTTCTCTTGTTCTGAAACAGATAATTTTTAGCAGCCCTTACCACTACATGGCCAATGTAGCCAACTCTAATTTGGCACTTGGAAGCTCTTTTTTTGGTTTATTCGGATTTTTTTTTTGTTAGAATAATCAAAGTAGTAGGGATTACTGGCCAGCCTTTCATGTTGTCTCCCAAGCGTCTTCAGACCTCCCTTTGATTTCCCTTCTATCCAGGTGGAAAAATACAAAATTAACATTTTGTTTGCCAATCTGCAACACAGAACAGAATGTAGGTTCTGCACAGTGCTCTCCTGACTTCCACTCATTTAGATCATCTGGAGGTGTGAAGGAGACCTATTTTAAAAGGACAGTAGTCAAAAGCATACCATTCCCCCAAGAATGGTGCAGGCAGGGTACAAGGGCACTGCGAGAATCCAAGGCTAATTTCATTCTTGGCAATCTTCCAATTGCAGATAAACACCTGGAAATAAAGATACTGGGCATAATTCTGAAATATGCCACTCTCAAACTAACAAGTTTCACTGACTTTGGTAGTCAGAGTGCTGTGTAAGAGAGCAGAAAGAGACCTAGTCAAATCCTGTACTGAGTTGCTGGTAAGCAAGTGAAATATTTAGTCTATTGATTTAATTATGCTCAGAACCCTCCCAAGTTCATTTCCTTATGCTGAGCAATGAACCATCACTCGGCTCTTTTGCTCATGCTCTGAGTTCTTCTGTTTATTGTAGAGCAGATTCTCTGCCCAGATGTTTGCTTAGTGCTTTGCATTTAACTAAACCTTTACTAAAATATCCACCCGTAGTGCAACAAACAGTATAGACAATATCCACTCCAGTCCAGTGTTCCTTGTCAGGGTTGTCTACAAAAAATAACGGTAACAATTCAAAGGAGATTTGGGATGTGTCAGATGCACAAACAGAGCTGCACATTCAGTCCTTCAAATGGGCCTTGACCTGCCAACCTGGGGCCTTGAGATACATCATTTCAGATGGAAAGGTTATTGACAAGATAATGAAGCAAGTTATAGCCAAATGGAATACAGATAAACATTTTCTGAGTTGTTTCATGATTTATTTGGCAATGCTGTACACATGATGTCAGGTCTGTATTACCCCATTTAGGCAAGGTACCAGGCACCCAAGGCTATTAGCAGCAACACAGCTCACTAATATGGATCTTGGTAGAAATAAATGATTTTTTTTTCCAAGGTCATGAGTTGCAGATGGATAACTTCAGAGTGTTTCACTTTTGACTGATCGATTGGAGCAGTTAAAGAGACACACCCTGGAGGATGCTGAGGGCCAGGGATGAAGTTGAAATGAAGAACCTTTCTCCTGAGTGACTCCATCATGTTACTATCTGGGTTCTTGTACAGTTAAATGGATTTCAGTACTTTGTTTCCCTGCCCTGGACTTACCATAAAGCAGAGATAAGGAAAGATCATTCTTGTTTTTTCACTCTTAGTAATGTATTGAGGGAAGCTATGTAATTAGCCAGCAAATAAGGACAGGGCTCATCATCTCTGGTCATGACTGGGGAACCGTCATTCTGCAATGCACTCTAAGCCTCCCCAACTGGATGGCTATGCTTGAGGGAGCACAGAGACCTGAACAAATATTATGCTATTTACTGCCTTTACAAATATTATGCTATTTACTAAGTGGGTGCTGGTGGTGTGATTTGAGTCAAAGCATCCAAGCTCTGGCTGTTGCCATGAGAATGGCTGCAGCTGGATTACCTTTCTAGCACCACCTGAATACCGCTGTGGGGACTGGCAGATTGTTGTCGTAAGAGTGGTACAAACACAAGAAAGCCAAAGGAATAAGGACTGTTTTTCTCCTGGTTGGACAGCTCTGAGTTTTCAAGGGGAATCTAACTGCCTATGAACTGCATATCCTCCTCTGCAGGCATTTCTATAACCACTGAAACGTGCTTTTGAGAGTTCTGTTAAAGCACTTATGCTTGGGCGGCCAAATAACTTTGGAGATCTACCAGCTGTGTGACCCTTCCCTCAACTTTGTACAGGGGTCCTGGCAGAGTTAAGAATTGGACTTAGATTTACTTGTCTTTCCTTGCCTTTCCTTGCTGATCCACTATAATGAATGGTTAGGTAGGCTGGATGGAAATACAAGGGGAACTGATTAAATAATTCTTATACGAAGGATTGCCTGCGTAGCTGCTAAGGGCTACATTTTGTCAAGGTGCTTTTCACAGTGATCCATGATGTACTGTGGAACATTATCAATATCACAGGAGCAGCCATGTCAGCTCTGATCACATGATTCATTTCCAAAATAGCAACAGACCAAAAATAGTATTACTAGCTTTAACACGTTAAAAAAAATATTTTTAAGGGTTCTGTATCTGAAGTCAATGTAAAATGCAGACAGCCATGATGAAATATTTAGTCCCTTGCCAAATGGACATTGGTATCTTACTGTAAAAAGGTTTTGATTAGAGTCTAAGTATCCAAGTAGTGTATACAAAGCTAAACCACTTTTTTCTTTTTATTAACCACAGTTCAATGTGTATGAATAAAATGTCAGCAGCTGCCTAAAGTAATTTGGTCTTAAATATCCAAGCCAGAAACTCACTAGTTTGTTGACTGAAATCTAAATTTTTCTTGTTATTCAAGAGTTACTGTTTGCTTTTTGATGTTACTGCAAATAAGAAAAAGTTTTCTATTGTGTTTCTTTTGAATTTTTTTTATGCTGAAGGTGAAAGAAGAAAAGAGAAAAATATTTACACTGTTAACGCTGATCAATTGATAAGCTTATCGCATGTCAGTGTGTGAGCAAAGAAACAGTAAATCTTCTGAAACAGTGACAAGTGTGTCATTTGCTGTTGCAGACAGGTAATCATGCAAACTCTTAAAGATTAGCAGTGTATTTCTAACTGAAAATTGGCCTGATGGGAAATCATTCTGACTTGTTTGAAAGGATGAAGGTTTAAACTGATCTGCAGTTCATGTGTGTGTGAAGGCCAGCGGTGCTAATATGAAGTTTAGCGATGTGAAACTTGTCATGCTTCAATACTTGCAGTCTTCCAACAGCTGTTTTGCCATTATCTTCCCTCTAATTTCAGCAATGGTTAAACAAAAATGTAGAGGAAGATGCATTTTGAAGTTGCTTGGTTTAATTGTTTGGCAATGTCTTGGTATGCTTTCCCTGGCTGAACTTTTACTGAGACCAGCATTTCATGGATGTTAATAAGAAGCAGGTGTCTTTAAAAAGACTGTATCTGTATATAGATGCTGTACTGATAAAAATCTGGGGATGACAAATATCATGCAAAAATGGGATGCTGTTTCCTGTTGCACTAGATGCTGTGGACACCTCTCGGGTTCTCCGAAGCACAAACTGAAGGCCAGGGTTTATACGATTACTGACCAACACATTAGTTTGCTCAGCATTTTGCTCACCTTGGGCAAAGGGTCTTGGGAAGCATGTTCCTGAAGCTCTTGTCAGCCCATGAGCTGGGATTGGAGCTGCTCCCCAGAAACAAACAGCAAAATCCCCATTGGCTATGCCTGCTATGTTC
>NW_010563633.1:21123-31795 GCF_000687285.1 Phaethon lepturus | reverse complement strand
CAGCAGGAAAAATTATCTTTTTTCCTAGGTGCAAACCAATTGGCAGAGGGATAACCAATGTAGAGATGTGCATGTTGACCTTAACAACGACACTAACGGAGTTGTCAATTCTTCATCCAGAGTCCACTGAAATTGGCAACCTTCAATCTTGTCTGTGCAGTCTGGACACTTTCAGGCTGAGTTCCAGAGCGGTCTGGAATCAAACATCATTATGGACTTTCTTCTGTTGTCACTTGATACTTAAAGTTAGTGGGACTGCTGCATTTGGTACCTTGCCATTATCTGTTGTGTTATCCAGCCACTTTGAAAGATTACTCAAAAGCCTTCAAGGTCTGTGCTAGACTTTTGTTGACATTCAGCAAATACAGTAAGTGATAACACTGATGAAAGGAGCCTGAGTGTATACACTCACCATGGATTTGTAAGGCAGCATGACAAAAGCGTTGCAATGAGCTAAAATATATTTACACGTAGAAACTATTGCAAAGCTTCCAACTGGTTGGATTAGATTCCTTCTCTTCTTTCTTGACTTCTGATGCTTCATACTACTCCAAATTCAGAGAGCAGCTGCAAATCAAGATCCGGCACCTATTAAGGAACAGCATATGGCTGTTCTGTGGCCCTTGAATCGACCAAGGATCGAATAGACAAGCTAGAACACAGTGGGCACTCGAGCACTAGAGCACACGGACTGCTGTCCCTTTTATTTGTTTGAATGGAATTTGGGCATGCAGACCTGGGTGCATTTGCAGCTCATGACTTAAATAAAAATATAATTGAAACCCGGTCCAAGGCAGGCTTCATAGTTTATTAAGACAAGCCTGGTATAAGGAGTTGGAGACACTAAATCCAGGTACTTCCTTTACAAGGCTATTTTAATTGTCATTATTTCTCAAAATGCTTGTATTTTATGATCATATATTAATGATCACATTTCTTTTGCTTTATGAGGAATTGTACACTGAAGTCAAAAGTCATTTTGCTGTGGTTCATCTGTAATGCTCAGAACTGGTAGTCACTTGAACAGTGGAAAAGCAGCTGTGCTAGCATTATTTTTATTTCTGGAGGTCAGCTTGGGGGAACTGAAATATGTTCTGCAGACTTTGGTTTTTTTCTTTTTTTTTTTCTTTTTTTTTTTGGTTACTCTGCTTACACCGGAAACTCTGAATAGGTATATTTGTCAGCTTTTACAGTAAATTTCTTCTTTCCCATCCCCCCAAACCTGGAGCCAGAAACTGTCTTCCTTCCCCACCCTAATTCTGCAAGGAGGCCCTTTGAAATCTGTGTGATGACTTGGGGGTAACATACTACCCAAGAGGTACAGTTCTGCTTCTCCTGAAGTCTATAGCAGAGGTCATATTTGCTTTGGCAGAGTTAATGTTTCCATGCGGCATAAACAGCAGCAGCGATGTCTGACTCTAAAGAGCTTTTCAGTAAAGTATAGATAAATAATTTCCAAATGTAAATAAATCTCTTCTAAGACCAAGACAGCACCTTTGTGATAGTCTTCATTTCAGACCTCCTGTCTAGTATTCAGCTCTTTTTCCGAGTTCTCAGTACAGCTCATACCACAGCACTTTTTAGCACTGTCTATTGTTTGCACTCAGATAAATTAATACCAATTGAACTTAAAAAGCAAAATGTGAACTGTATTAAAAGCCCTTGTTGATGCTTGTATGCAGAACTAGTGACCTTAATCCTCTTTGTTAACTGCATTTCCAAAGCCAGAGGATTCATGAGAATGCAAGTAACCCAATTTGAAGTCCCACAAAGAACGTCCACAGAAAGCAAAGGTAGATCAGGCAAAGGCTGAAAAATAATCTTTTCTTCAGTTACTATTTTAAAGCAAAGTATTTTCCCAATATGCAAAAAGGTAATGAAGATAACAGTTCAATGCATAAATGTAGTGCTGTCTGGTACCAAAAGTATTTATAATGGCCGATCAAGATTTCATGATTAAATGATATGCAGTGAGTCAGAAAGGGTTAATGGTAGAGCAAAGTTGAAGAGAAAGAAGTATTTCATTTTTTAAAAAGAAACTAAATCAGAAGTGTTCATTCTGTTAAATATTTTTTGAGGTTCGCTTACAATGTCTGTATTTAGTTTTTCTCCCCCAGAAAGGTGTAATAGCCACATCTCAGAGTGTAATAGCATGTAATTGCATGTAACTGAGAGAGATGATCAGAAGTAAAATGATTCATCTTTTTCTGTCATGTGAAGCACAGAATGTAAATCTGAATAAATGCTTCCTTGGTGGAATAATATTTTAAGACTTGAGCTGGATATCCACCCGCACTTCATAAAACCAAAGGCCAGTTGCAATCCTTAGAAATGAAAACTTCTCAGTTAGAATATTTACAAACCAAAGTGCAGTAAAAAGGGGCAGGTAGCCACTACTGCTACCTGCCAAATATTGGGCCTCCCTGAGCTTTGATATCCTATGGTTTCCTTCTGCTATCAATTGCCTCCAAATACTTCATGCAAAGTATGGGTTGACAATATTGGCTTATGAAGAACTGTGCTTCCTCAACTTTCAGTTGTCACAAGGTTTTGTGATAGGCCTTTTTAGCTGGCTGTAAGCTTTACTTTTCAAAATGGATCAGAGTTTATGGGTATAGACTTGACATATGTTGTCAATATAACTGTCCGCAAAGCAGAGTCACGTCCCAGCTCACCAAGCTATAAACCTCCTGGCCAGGCTATGAACAAAGCTATGTTTGGAACAGAAACATGACTCTGGTCCAGGATGGCACTTAAGTATACCTGCCTGTTCTCAAAAGCTATGAGGTATGCATGCCAAACTAGTGATGAGTTAAATGGCTTTCCAAATGAGGATTCTTTTCTAATTTGGGTTGCCTTTATAGCTTGCATCTAAGTACAGAATATAATGTATTTCTCTTGAATATCTAATCTCTACTTTTTTACGTACCTACCCGGCCAGCAATTATGTTATGTCATAGGCTAGATATCTACTAACAAATCTGTATTTTACACCTGTTGGATATAGTCCCTCTGGCTTGTCCTTCAGGTGGGTGTAAAATGCTGGACTGCAGATCAGTGGTACTGAAGCAACATAAAGCAGATACACACAAGGGAAGTCAGGAGGAATAAAATAAGCACACTATTTTTGTCAGAAGCCTAATGAAAACAGAATTTCAGGCTCAGGGATTAAGAAGAAAAAAAAAGTAGAGCATCACAATACACTGAAATCTCATTGAAGGCAACAGAATGAAAGGTTTAGTCTAGAGACAGTTTGAGGAAAACCAGCATTTGTTTGTTGCCTCTCTCTATTTTCATTTTTTGTCCACCTAGTTGGTAAGTTTTGCAGAAGGACACCCTTTTCACCTCCCTTCAGGGTGTGTGGCTCACCATTACTACTCTCATTTCACACATGTGTGAAGTATGCCCCCATAGGCAGGTGGAGGCCTGTTGATAGCTGTTTCTTTTAGGAATAGAGTATCATCCTCCGCGTAACAGCAGCAACCCCTTTTCCTTGTACTACATCCTCCCCAGCTTTCGTGAATGTCTGGAGTAATACGCCTATTTACTCAACAGAACATGTTCATGACGCCCTGTGCCTGATAGGACGTGGCTTCTGCAGACCATAAAAACACCTGCTAGTGCAGCAGGGAAACGGCCAGCTCTGGCTTCCAGGCCACCGCGCCTGCAAGGCCTGCGCAAGCTCTTGCGCTGTGAATTACGTATGAAGGCTCTGTTGCAAAAAAAAAAAAGGAAGGGTGGGTGGGCAGAGTTTGTCTGTATTGCTGCAGCTATATAACAGTTGGAGAGAATTGCAAGCGTACTTATTTCAGGCTAGGTTGTCCTCATGATCCACCTGTGTGATCACAGCATCCAAGCAGCAAAGGTCAAAGGCGGCGTATGCCATCTGACATCACGTATGGGCCAAAAGACATCATCAGCTAAGGAAGAAAATGTTTATGAGTCCAGACTCCACCCATGTTGACTAATACAGCCTGCAGACAAGCAGGCTGCCGTGGGGATTTTGGCTATGTGCAAACGGCAGGCAAGGAAAACAAATGTCACCTGCAATTTTTTTTTTCTCAGCTTCTGCTCCAGAACAGCAGCCGCAGCCTCGCCCCTATCAAGGTGTCCGTGTCAAAGAGCCAGTGAAGGAGCTACTGAAAAGGAAACGGGGGAATGTTCATAATGCCAGCGCAACGGCAGCTACAACGGTAGGAAAGAAAACACACACAGGCAAAAAGTTCTTCCTCAGTAGCTAAATGATCGACCAGCCCGGGCACCAGCTGGCAATGCTTTGGCAATGAAAGAAATCTTTGCATCTCTAAAGCACTTTGAAGGCAATGCAGCCCCATGTTACCTGGAGATACCTATAAATATATCTTTACTTCTGGTGGAGTGACTTAATGGAAGGGTGAAAGTGCTTTGCACTTGGTCGGATCTACCTCCTAGGAATAGAAAGTGTCTTGGAAGTTAAGCACCTTGTTCAAGAGCACAAAAAGAGATCAGCCAGAGCCATCCTTGGCTATCTGCTCTTTAGTTTCAGGCTACCGTTATCTGTCCTCCCAGGAGGAAGCAGTCTGACTGGCTCCTCTCTGTAGAGGAATTCCCTCTGCAACACAAGGTTTAAATACTCTTCGAGCCCCCCTTGAGCTGAAGAGACACATGGACTTTGGCTAGGCCCATGAACAGAGCTGGGGTTATGTGTACTGGCTGCCTGGCCCTTCTGTAGAGGCAGGTGGGAACATTCAGGCACCGACATTGAAATAGGAGCTGATAATAGGTAATACGCTCTGTCCCTCAGTGCTTCTCAGAGGGAATTGAATTTAATGCTTACGGTCTTAATGCCTGGGTTTTTTCTTCTCTCTTCTAGGTTGTTTTGCCCCATCAGCCGCTTCCTTCCTATTCACCAATGGGTAATGTTTCCCTGACTTTCCAAGTGTTTGTCAGCCCTGCTGCAGGGAAGGCTATGCTGAACTGGGCTTTAATTCTCTCCTGTTTTTTAGGCCAGCCTTGCATTGATATGGATGTTGCTGCCTCTGCATTGCCTGTTACAGATGAAGGAGCACTCTGTTCTGGCTGGATCTCCCAGCCCTCTCCCACATCCTTACAGCCTTTAACTCAGTGGACCACTTACCCTGATTATGTGTCCCACGAGGCAGTCAGCTGTCCATACACAGCAGATATGTATGTTCAACCTATGTGTCCCAGTTACACACTGGTTGGACCTTCATCTGTTCTGACTTACACTTCTCAACCGCTGATCACCAATTTTGCAGTAAGTCAAAAATACTTAGGTATAAATGACAGCAAATACCCCACCTTCCAGCAAGAGCCACGGGGAGTGCCAGATGTATTTAGCATAATTTATTTATTACTATAATGTGTGCCTTCGCATCCATGCCACATAGTTGTTCTAGCACTGGCCCTGTCTGCACTGTGCTGGACTTTAGCACGGTTTGAGCAGGACAAAAAGTTGTGGTTGCACTGAAATCAGACACACTTCCCTGCCATTTCCCCAGCTCTCTGCACTCCTCCAGACTTCCCATGTTATTAACACATACACTGTTCTTTGCTGGTGTCCTGGAAAATGAGTCCTCTCTCCTCAAGTCAGCAGCAGGGCTGCCACTGCCCCAAGTTTGTTCAAGTCTATCAACAGTTATTTACTGTAGGAGAATACTCTTTGCAGATCAGGGATAATAATGGGGAGTGTTACATTTACCGTTGTCATCGCTTCCAACTTGAGAAGGTGTTCTTCAGCTTGGATTTGGAATACCTGGGGAAGCAGAATTAAAGTAGTTCATGGAGTGGATGCACATTATAGTCAATAAATGCTGTTGTTTGGACAAGTGCTTAGGACACAGTCCCTCCAGAGACCTAAGCAGTATCCAGGGGATTCTTCATGATTTAATTCCAAACTTAAAAAAAAAAAAAAAAAAAAAAAAAGTAAATGGGATTCCAGGAAACACATCCACTGGGTGAAGCAGGAAAAATGACTTGGCAATAAATTTCTCAAAAATTGCTATTTAAAGAAGAAAGAGCAAGGCCACAATAGCACATAAACATAGCAGATTATTTGGTTTCAGGCTGGAAAAAATCTGTTTGGCTGATGATTTGTTCTTCCTTAGAGGAGAAGGGCAGACAATTCTGTTTCAGTTGAACTCAAGCAGCTTGTTTTCCTTTTAATGTTTCAGTTCAGCTGCTGAAGCTGACACCCCAAATCAGCAAAGGCCCACGCCTGTGCCCTGTGGCGTTCCCTGGTGAGAAGGGCTACCGTTTCACATGCGGCTCTGCCCCGGCTGACGGGTTCCTCAGGCCCGTCGCAGAGGCCAGAATAAGCTGCCTTCAGCCTTGTGGCAGCAAAGTTCTTGTGCCCGTGCATTCAACTTGAAAGAGAAACTGTCCAAGGTGGCAGTTTTCAGCATAGGGTGTACCTGTTTAATGGGCTTACAGTGAGGGTGACAGTGGGAACAGAAGGCTAAAGGGAACTTGACATGAGTGTGAGCTACTGGCAGCAAGCACCTGCGACACCCACAGCCACTGCTCCCATGGGAGCCAGCGTAGGAAAACTGTCACACTCAGTATAACGCTTTACCCAGAGAGACAGGAAAAGGGATGTTAAAAGTGAGACTGAGTACCCTTAGTCTGTTGTTTTGTGTCTTCCCCCCCAACCCCGGCCAGTTGTTTTATTCTGTTTTATTTCTCTTCTATTATAACAGCCCCGCAGCACCACCCCCGCTGTAGTGCCTCAGCTCGAGGCGACGGATCAGCAGCCGCCTCTCACATACTTCCCGTGGGCACAGCCCCTCTCTGCGCTGCCAGCCTCCACTTTGCAGTACCAGGCAGCTTCTTCCACGCTTCCCGGACCGCAGTTTGTGCCCTTGCCAATCTCCATTCCTGAACCAGTCCCCCAGGAGCTGGACGATGCCAGACGAGTCATCAGCACGCTGCCCATTGAGAAGCTGCTTCTAGAAGACGAAGACAATGATACGTATGTTTTAAACCATGTTCTCTCTGTTGAAGGGCTTTAAGTTGCACACCTGGGGCCTGATCCTCACCTACTCAATACTCCACCTGGTACCACAGTGAGTTTTGAGTACAGAGGAAAAGTAGGCTGGGGGGTGGGGCGGGAACTTTACTTGCGATTTTGGCGTCCACCTCTAGCACACCACGCCTTGTGTGTTGTGTGAAACTTGCTTTGTCCTGGGGCCCAGCACAAGATTTCTCTGCTGTTACAGTTCCTGCTACCTCTCCCAGGCAGACTTTTTGTACCGCAGAGTTCTCGTGCTCAGCATCAGCACAAGGTGACTTTCATCCTCAGACACAGGGTGTGGTCTCAAGTTCACGTACTATAGTGTAGCCGTGGCCAGCTGTAGCATTTGGTGAGGGTACGCTTGCCTCTGTTGGCAGCACCTAGTTCGACGGGGCTTTCCAGAGCTCAGTGTAAATTCCTTCTCTGTGTGTGTATTTGCCCTGTCCACGGAGGAACCTCTACCTGATCTAGGCCACTAGAAAATATTTTTGGGACCTAAATTGACATTTTTCCTTCCTAAATTGGGCCGCCCCTTTGGGAAATAGGAAAACGTAAAGTGTAGTTTTGTTCTACGGGGGCAGGTAGGTGCATTAGTCTGAAGACAGAGAGTCAATACAGCTGAACCAAACACCAGTGCAGTTAGACATCCCTACTTACAGAGCAACACAAAGTGGCCTAGACGAAATGCTTAAGTTCACACAAGAGTGTAACTTGAAGGTCTTACCTTGTCTGTCACTGGAAGACAGCCATGTAGGTGTGGGACTGTGGTTTGGAGTCATGGTCTTTCAGCTGCAGAATGTTTTTGGACTCTAAAATATCCACCTTCAAGAGGGGGGGCTGATTTTGTGGCTGGCTGGTAATGCTGCGTGTTCTACCAACGGACAGATCCTGGTCCCACTGAAGTCACCGGGAATTTTGCCTGAGTCAGGATTGCAAGACATGGCCCCATATCAGGAGATCATTAAGAAGACAGGGTCTTCCAAAATCTGGACTTCAGTCTAACAAGGAATTCATGGCATTACGATTAGCCGGCGGTACTTTTGTTTGTTCTGTAGCATTTGAATGTGAAGTTGGTGATGTCATGCTGAGCCAGGGAACCTTAGTGACCTCTCTTGTGCCTTATTGCTATGGAAAGTTCCTCTGTGCTGTAGTCTCCCAGGCACACAGGTGCACACATTTTCTTTATAGCTTTCCGATTTTCTTTTCTGGAGAATGAGTAGCTTTACTTTTTCCTCTGATGCAACTGTGAATATTATTGTTGATGTTCCGAAGTTCCATGCCACAGGCAAACCTATTTGCAGGAGATATATCCCCTTCTAACTCTGTTTATTGTTTTCTTAATAAACAAGGGACTCGGCTGGTGAACACAATTTCTCTGGGTTTTTCTGCTTTCTAAAGCCCAGGATCCTTACGTGATTTTATTATTTGCAAGACTAACTGCAAAATAATTTATTGCACTGTTTATTACCTGGTGTCCAGCACTCCAGTTGCCACCCAGGCAATATCTCAAGTGACCTACAGTTTATGCCTGAGTGAAGTTTGCAAGCTCAGGTCAAAAGTCTTGAGGACTTTCAAAGCATATTTTGTTATTTAATATTGACAAATCTGGAAGACATAAGCAATTGATCATGTAAGTGATCATAAAGTCGTTTAAAAATAGCAGTAGTTCAGGTGCATTGAAATTAGTGGCTTACATTTGCAGAAAAACCCAGCAAAGAAATTAAGGAGCTTAGTTCACCACTGCTTACTCCAGTTGTATGAGTACAAAGACATTCAGTAGGTAAAACTGGGATAATGCAGTTGTGAATCAAGCCTGTGGTTGCTAAGATTGCTTTTAAATTTCTTTCACTCCAATGTATGTAAATTCTGTGTGTGAATATGAAACAATGATGAACTGTTTCCGAATTTCTTTCTGGGTTGTTCTGGTTAGAAAAAGACAACATCTTTTTCAATAAAGCTCTACAGTAACTTTCGTATGCCTAGAGTGTTTTATTTCCTATCCAAAAGCGTAACCCAGCATTCGTTTAGCAATCAATTAGTTCAATAACATATGTACAGGCTAGAACCACAGATCAGCTGTTAGACTTTCTGTTAATTTTGCACATTAAGGCAGACTAAGGAGGAACTTCATGATCCAAATATGGCCTGGAGGCATTGTTTATTCAATCTATCCTTACTCACAGAAACAAGTCTGTAGTTAAGATGTTAGTCCAATCACTATTATCCTCTATTGGCATCCCTCGGGCTGTGTGGGTGTGCAGCCACAGCTAACGCTGAACTTGGCTGAAAATCAGACTGGCCATGAAGTTGCATTTTTACTTCCTGAAATTGCAAGGTCTGGCTCTGGGGTACAAAATTACCTGAGGAAAGAAATGACTGCCTACAACCTGCTGACTAGAAAGTATCAAATGTTGCTGTCTGGCGCAAAACAAGCCCGGGGCCTGTAGGATGGTCTTCTCCTCCTGTGCAGGGGGGAAGTGCAAAGCTACCTGTGCATGCCTGGTGCCCTTGCAAATAGGACCTGGGGGAATGGAACCCGTGAGTAGCTCTGTGTGATTCGCTCCAACTCCAGCCATACAGCCAGGCAACCAAAGTGAAGCAGTGAAGTGTTTTCCCCGTCGCTAAGGGCTGTGTCACCCGCAAGCCTGTAACTGCTATGGGCTGTGACAGCTTTTTGTCTTATGCACAAGCTAAGGACTCAGTCCCTCTCACCAGTAGTTTTGATAAAGAAGTAGAGCTTAACAAGCTGTTTAGAAATACACCATTTAGAAGAGTCTGTAATCCCAGATGGTGACATATCACCAATGCGTACAAGGCCCTATCACCCCAACAAGTGATACATACATACAATGTGGTACACTGGGACCGAACACTAGGCTCTGTGGGGGACTTAGATACCTCCCAGCACAAGGGTGAATCTCACCTGAAAGAAAGTGCTGAAGTGGAAAGGAAACAACATGTCAAAGCTCAGGAGTGCTGAGGGCTCTTGAAAGCTGCAGTTATTTTGAGGTAGGAAGCCCTTTCTGTGGGTGTGGGTGCTTTCAAGGTCAAACCCTTTGGGGCTTATGGCATGGTTTTGTGGAACACTGGCTATAAAACCCCCAAAGTGGCTATGCTGTAAAACTGTTTGCTCCCAGGGTGGTTCATGGCCAAGCAGTGATTGGTGTCTTTATTTACTGTCTTAGAATTCTACATATTTATGCAGCTAAAGGTATGAGGGCGTATACATTGGCAGCTGCAGAGCGCATGAAATTGCTGCGAAGACTTGATGCCAAGGAACACAGAGGAAAGGTAATACAGATCACTTTCTCCTGCAAACAGTGGTGTTTGAGACATGGGCTTTGCATGACTGAGAGCAGCTGATGCCCTGAAAAATCCAGCTCTGTCTCTCTGTTACTGCAAAGGAAGCCTTGGGCATTGATATGCCTTGCTTATCTGGCAGGATCCTAAAATTAGGTGGGATGAGAATGGGCTTTTTCTCTTTTCAGCCCATAGTTCATGAAATGATGTAAGACAACACTGGTCCAGGGAAATGTGTATGTTGCCAGTAGTCTCTGAGGCTGAAGGTTTTATGAACAACAGATTTATGCTACAAACGTTGCACTGACATAAGCACTGTCTCAAAAATGCTGGACTTCGGTTGTCATCCAAATTAGGGCT
>NW_010563633.1:0-21092 GCF_000687285.1 Phaethon lepturus | reverse complement strand
TCAGCAGGAGCCGGGAAATGCCCCCCATCTTGTGATGCCATGGGTCCTTATATGTGGGATTCAAAATCTGTGAGCTGCCTTTGGTTTACGTGCCACAATCCCTGGGATTCTAGATACCATTCAGCCCAGATTGCCTTTCCCTGTTCTTTGTTTTATGATAGCATCTGCTTCTATACTCACATCTTATATTCTGTGCTGCTGTTTTCAGACTCCTCTGCTGGTGGCTGTCACTGCCAGGCAGCCAGCTATTGTCTATGATTTGATCCAGACAGGAGCAGATGTCAACGCTGTAGACAACAAAGGGCAGTCAGCTTTACATCTTGCTGCAACATATGGGTATGCCCAAGTACTTCAGGTAGGAAAAGTTTTTATGGTTTTAATTGCTAGCAATTTAAACCTACAATAAAGTCTCAATATTGGTGTCTTTAAATAACTGAAGGCAAGATGTCAGTAAGCAATGAAGACTGACCAAAGTCTCCTTTTCCATTGTATTAGGAATTGACTTCCCAGGTTATTCCTGGTTTAGGACTACACTTGCAGTTAACATCAGGCTCCTGTTACAGAGGAAATGGCTTTAGCAAATCTGTGGGGGAAAATAAATTCTTTCTGCAGATCATAGCTCTAAATCTACTGATGGCAGGCCAGGCAGAGTGGGCTTGCTCTGGCTTGAGCCCCAAGTGTTGGAAGGCGTTCCCCAGAGACTGCAGGCAGTTGTGGGGTGTGAGGAGAGGGAGCAATAAGGCCAGTGAGAAACACCTTCCCTGATGTTGGTGTCATCCAGACAGGAGCAACGAATTATGTCCAGACTCAAGCCAATTGAAGAGAGAGAGCAGATGTGACCCTGTAGACAGAGCCAGCACAGGATTCAAAATGAGACTCATTTTGCACATTTTATACAAACCCAAGATCCATTGAGGAAGATTTTCCAGGGTGTGAGAGAAACTAGACACTCCTGTATGGCCAGAATCTACTAGAATTTTATGAGTTATATGACCAGATGTTCGGTTCCCTCTTGCTTCACCTTTTTCTGTAGACAGGGTCTACATCTAAGTTGTGTGCTAGCCAGACTCTAACAGCGCTGAAGAGCAAATTAGCACATTATAAAAGGCACTGTGGGAATTTTTGGACGCTATTTGGACGCTTAAATGCTTAGCTATTGGCCGTAAAGTGGAATTAATACAACGCACTTTCCTTGATTCATGTAAGGACCGAATATAGCCAGCTTCAATGCAGAGCTTCATTGCAGCAGCCCAGCTGCTGCTGAGTTTACCTGAGGGCAGGGCACAGGGTCCTCTGAGAATGTGTCAGTGGAAGTACCAGGGGGTACCTGGCATGCTGGCAGTCCGTTTCCAGTATTCATTAGCTTTGCCTTGCACGAGCCCTGGGTTAAGTCGTGCGCAGGGAGTTAATGTGTAACGTTGCGCGTTCTTTGGAAAACAGGTGTTTCATTCAGTGGGGAAAAGTGCTTTACATCCAGATGGTTCCAACAAAGCCTCCCAGAGTGCCTTGTGGTGGTTTGTGGTTTGTTTTTTTGTTGTTGATTTTTTTTCCCCATGACATAACAAGGGAAAACTCACATAGGCTTGCCTCTTGGTGATGTCAAAGCCTTGAAATGCTTTATGTTTTGTTTATTTGTTTATTTTAATTGTTTTTTCTACCAATCTCTAATCATCAAGCAGCTCAGAGCTATTTGCCAATATTTGTCAGGATATACTATAGTATTGTTATGAAAAGAGAGCACAAGCCCTAACCATTCTGGATAATCCTTCAGCAGATGGATTCTGTCCTCTGCCTTGTCTAACTTGACAGGGTTCTGGATGAGTCACTGCACTGCAAAAATTCTCAGCCAAGATGCTGTAATTTGAACAACTTCCTTTATTCAGTCAAGAGCAAAAAATGCATTATCTGTAATAATATAGACAAGGAGCTACTTCGCTGCATCACATAGAATCCAGATCAGATATGAGATCAGACGAGGGTGTTGGCCTCTTCTCCCAAGTAACTAGCGATAGGACAAGAGGAAATGGCTTCAAGTTGCGCCAGGGGAGGTTTAGATTGGATATTAGGAAAAATTTCTTCACCAAGAGGGTGGTCAGGTATTGGAACAGGCTGCCCAGGGAGGGGGGGGAGTCGCCATCTCTGGAAGTGTTCAAGAAACGTGTGGATGTGGCGCTTCAGGACATGGTCTAGGGGACATGGTGGCGCTGGATTAATGGTTGGACTTGATGATCTTGAAGGTCCTTTCCAACCTAGTGTTTCTGTGATTCTGTGATCTATCATTTTCTTAAGTTAAAGCATTTTAAACTTTTACTCTCTGCTAAATCCAAGCACTGCTCATCTCCACTATTTCATGCCATTTATAGGCTCTGCATCCCCATTGCTGCAGCCATTGCAACAAGCTGTGGTTTTAACCTGTCACACTGCTGCACATCTGCTGCACATTAAAAAGAAAAAGTAAATAAATCCAGTCTGAGAATTTCCAGTGTCAGCAAACTTCTAGGTAATAAAGTTTGGCTGTACATGTCAAGGAGAGATTTTAATTTATCCTTGCCAAGAATAACTCAGAATAAATATGAATTGGTGTTATTGGTGCCTTTGCTTAATGCAGGATGAAAGCGAGGAGGCTAGCACTCTTGAGGTGAGGGCAGTGATTTAATTTTACTGTTCTGAAGTGAGAACCTAATAGCATACTACACTTAGGTGGGGTTTAGGAAACCAAGGAACATGATCATCTTGTGTAACCCTGAATGTCCTTGTTAGGAAATAGATTCACAGCACTGAAATCTGGTGTCAAATAAGGGCTTAGTTTGTAATTAAATGATAATTACCTGATTGCTTGTTTGTTTTAAATTTTTGTTAGTTTTGACTGACTTTGGCTTGGACAGTATTCTGCTGAACTAAATTTTTCCATTTCTCTGTTGCTTGTAGGTTATACTGTCACTAGGTTTCCCTCTTGATTTAGAAATGAAGGATTTTGAAGGTAAGATCCTTTGTACAAATATTTTATAGTGGTATTAATAAAATGGAAAAACTGTATCAGCTATTTCATTGGCTGATGCTCATTGGTATTTGGTGGTGTGCTAGGAGGCCAGAGTGGCCTCAGAAACTGCCTGCGGGACAGTCATTGCTGTGCGCTCAAACGGCACAAAATTCAGTGGTGCTGATGATTCAGTGGTGATTCAATGCACAATTGGGACTGAGCATGTGCTAGAGTGCCCCATAAAGTGTCTATACAGCCAATATGGTACCTTTGAAACCAGAGAAGGGCTTGTGCTTTAACAACGCGTGTGCAGAGGTGCACACTCACTCTCTGCCAGTCCTCACTTCCTGTCCGTACATCAGTATCTGTGTCGGGACTGTCGTTATCTCCCTCCCATTCTTGGTTTTCCAGGCCATACCCCACTCCACTGTGCTGTTCTGTCCCACAACACCCTGCTCCGGGAGCAGGGTTCCCAAACGTTGACAGAGGAGCAGCAGAAAGATCTTCAGCACCGGAGCAAAGAGCTGGAGTCTTGTATCCACCTCCTGGTGGAGACAGGAGCCTCCATCTACAGCCGGGTAAGGAATAAGCTCAGTTATGGGTATGCAGTTTGCTTGTACGGGAACTATCCCCAGCTCTGCCTGATGCTTGTGTTATGCTCAAACTATAGAATTGGAGAAGGAATGAACTGCTGACAGAAAGAACAAGCCTGTTCCCCTTTCAAGTGACTGGTTGCAGAGTTAGTTGATGCCTTTTGGAGTTACTTTCTTGCAGCCCGAAGCAAACACTGGACACTAAGAGGGCCACTAACGGGAAGGAGATGCTCCACATTAGCTGCAGAGCTGGCGTGGACTTTTCCACGATGGGTTAATATAATGTCTTTCTTATTTTGTTTGTTTCTTCTGTTTTTAAAAAGGATGTGAAAAGCAACAAGACAGTTCTTCATTATACAGTCCAGGATGGGAACATCTCCCTGCTCAGATACTTCTTGGAGCTGGATGCTTTCAAGTCCAAGGACTTTGTCAACAACAAGGTGAGTTCACCCATGCATGGACAGGATTTGTGTGTGCATCCACAGACAGAGGAGATGCATGAGCAGTGTGAGAGCTGTGCTACAGTGGTAGGCTGCATGCAGACAGAGGTGTTAGGAGATCTGTGGGGTCCTGCAGAAACCAGTTATTCTCTTCCCATACATCTCTTTTCTAGAAAAGAGCAACAGTTTCTGACTCTGAACTTTTTTTTTAACCAGAAACTGCATTTTCCAGTAAATACACACTTCACCTGGAAAGCAGTACCTGGCTTGAACTGTGAGTTGTGTCATGAAATGCAGGTCTCTCTCCCAGCAGGCAGAAGCTGACAGAATGAGAGCGCGAGATAACCAGGGAAGAGGAAGGACATGGGAAGTGGTTACTTAAGGAGGAACATGAACTTTATTACATTAGGCTGAAGATTGAGAAAACAGATCTGCAATGATGCAATGGTTTGCTGTTGGCAGCAACGTAATACTGAAAGATGGCAGTTTAGGGCAGCCATGTATCAAGTAATCTCTCCTGTCAAACATGCCATCCATAGGAAGGATGAAGCTTCTATTTCACTTAAGGGAGATGGTGGCTCTTTCTAGCTTAGATGTTATTTGCAAGTCTTCTGGCTCTGTTTGTGCCTGCGAGTTTGAGCCTGGAGAATGAAAATATTCACAGGGCCCACCAAGCCCTAACAGCTGCCAGGAACAGTAACAGAAGACAGACATGTTCTGCAGGCAGTGAACCAGTGGCTGACATTGCCAGGCAGGTGAAGCATGGGGAAACCAGCTCTTTGAAGTGAGTCTGCATCCTTGCTGAGCATGTAAGAGTCTATGCACTGTGGCAAGTAGTATGCACTGATTCTGAGGGCTCCAGACCCTGATTTAGGTGCCCTGTACATCCCTGCTTACTGAGATGAAGTTTTGCTAACACTGGTTCCTCAGTGCAGGGCTTCCTAGGTGGTATAAAGCAAGCTAGAAACCCTCCTAGTGCTCCTGTTGTGTCACCCATCCCCTTGCTGCCCCATGCTTCACCTCTGAGCAGATACCAAGCAGTGACACTATCTTGCAGATGTATCAGCTTCACCCTTCCTTCTAAGCAAAAACCTTGACATTCCTGTGCCTTAGCTGAGACATTGCTCTTCACCACCAGCCAGTGCTTTGGCTCTTGCCTAGCTTCCCCATCTCAGCAGGACTAAGTGGGTGATTTGGGTGCTTCTGCAGAAGTGTACCCTTGAGCAGGAAAGGACAGAGGGAGGGGAGGACAAGGCCAGGGCTCCCAGTTTTGAGAGTGTCAGTGCATTAGCTTTTCATTTCAAGAGTTTCAGTCTCTTAGCCTTGCTTGTACTCCCTAGAGCATCCATATGCTTGTGTCCATCAGACAGGAATTGAATGTTTTCTATCATCTCTGCAGATACTGGGCAGCTTCATGGGCTTTTTTGCCTACAGATTTCTGTTGGACTGGAGGAAACATGTTTTGCTTTGTGTATGTTGGTAATGACACTGAGTTTCTGTCTTTCTGTACAGTGAGGGGTCTTACGCTGCCTTTTCACTACATTCTTTCTGTATCTTTTAAGACCCATTAGGCAGGTGCTAGCTTGTCCATGGGAGTCTGCTGTTGTCTCCTGATCACAATCCTGTGAGAGCTTTCTACTATGATAGGATCACTTGGAGTCTTCAGTCTTGTTGTTAAGCTGTCTGAGACAGTGAGAAATATGATGGCAAGGTTGTCTGATACCCATCTGGCTTTTTAGCTCTTCCAAGTATGAAGACGACAAGAAAACAGGGATGCTAGAGTCAATGTTTTGGCTTCCCTGGCTCACCCACTGCTTGCTGAGGTTGTCTCATTCCAAACCCACTTCCCTGTGGATTTCATAACGAGAAAAGCATTGAGGCTTTTGAAGTATTTTTCTCATGAAAGCTTCCTGGAGTCCACATATTGGTGCTCTGGGACATTGTCTCACATAAGCCCTATTAAAGTCAATGGAGAAGCTTCAAGATCAGGCATTGTCAGATTGTCTTGTTTTCTTAGCCTCATGCCTGGATTTGGAAGCTTTCAAGTGCTTCTACCACAAATGTAGATGTGTCCATTTTAACGAGAGTTCCTATAAAGAGTTTGTAACTATCCCTTGACTGTATGGAATGATAAAATTGACAAGGATCTGCTTGTTCAGGGCTTGTAAAAAATGCCTTGTCTTACAATAGCTGGTAAGATTTTGCTATTTTGTTTTGTGCTTCAATGTGCCTTATGTATCACTGGTAAATAGGACCTGAAAATCATATGTATTCCTTTTAACAACTGAAATAGTAATACACATTGCAATTTGTGTCCAACCATTCCAAGTTCATGAGAAATGTGTGACTGTTTCTGAGAGAAAAAATATACAGCTGCCTAAATGAGACTTCTTGCAGACTAAAAATACCTTGCCTTGTGCATTTGCGTATTAGGTTTTTCTCATTTAAAACCGTTACCAGTCATACCTGACTAGGCAGGGGCACAGATTCCTACACGGTCTGGTGATACCAGAGCTTTTCTGCAACAAATCTCAGCATGCTCCGTCCTGCGCCCCCCCGTGGCTCACAAATTTTACCTATGATTTCTGTGCAAATCCTCTTACTGAAAAAGCTGGAGTCAATATATGCTTAAGTACGCCCTTGACCTCAGGACTCTGCTTAATGACAATCGCCATGAAAATAAAGCCAAGCACTACCTTCAGCACTCTGGGAAGGAACTAGAAGAAGGTTTGGAGCCTGGCATGACTTAGTTTGTCTGCTGCAGAGCAAGATGCCTGCAGCCCTCTTTGGTCCATGGTACACAAAGTCACAGAGGGACACAGGCTGCTGGACCTCTGGCTCAGCTGGACGGCTTTCAAAGCACCTCTTTCTAATGCCATGAGTTTGGTCACCTGGGTGGACTTGCACAATCTGAGATGCCTGGTATCCAGGACATCAGCCTGAGCCTCACGTATAACCTATACACTATTGGGTCTGGCTTTCACTTGTGTCAAAGTCTCTTTGCAACTTTCTGCACTTGCAAGTGATTGTAAAAGGGAGTAGTGGAGATGTGTGAAGCACAAATGCGTCTGCTATTGGCGATCCTTGCGTAGCCCATGGGTGATGGGTAACACAGCATAATGTGTTTTGTGTCACTTGGACTGACTTAAATGTTTCCCAGTGAAATAGTTCCTATTGTTTCACCTGGATAAATATGCATGTTACATGTCCTCTATCCTTCTCTTACTCAAATAACTCATCGGATCACTCCTTACATAAGGGTACGGACGGTACGATTTAGCAGGGGTTTGCAGATCAATTAGGAACATTGCTGATACAAGACTATTTGTTAGCTGTACCCAAAGCATCAATGCCCACCAATTTGTAGTGGTCTATCAGACTGAAAAAATCTAAATCCACAAATCTCCTGCATGAGCAGCCATACCTGGGAGAAACAGAGCAGGGATATGCCCTCACCTCCCAGTAAGTAATCATGTGAGGCTTCTTCAGCTCTCATTTCACAAGTGTCCATTTCTAGGACAATTCTGAGTAGGTGGCACACCTTAGCAGAAGGTTTCTCTTTTTTTTTTTTTCTTTCTTTCTTTCTTTCTTTCTTCTTTATCTTTTTCTTACACTGCATTAGGCACATGGCAATACAGCTTTGCATATGGCAGCTGCACTGCCTCGTGACAAGAACCAGAAAGAAATCGTCCAGTTGCTCCTTGACCACGGGGCAGACCCGAGCATCCGAAACTTAGACAATGATCAGCCAATCCACATGGCTCCTTCTGGAAAAGCTGGGGATCAGGTATGTGATCTGCATTGTTGCTGCTTCCCTAACACATCTGTGCACACCACAGCTGTCAGTCCTTACCAGGGGAATAGTGAGGCCGAGTCATATGACATGGGTCTGACACTGAAGTGGTATAGGCTTGGGGGTTCTCCACTTCAGTAAATCCATAATCAAGGAGCACAAAGCAGCCGTTAGCTGGTACTCCTAATACATCTGAGGAGGTATCAGTGTATAGTTCTTTCATAATGGCAGCAAATCTCAAGGGATGATCGGGTTTCATGCCTACAGTTATGAAAAGGCTCCTGGAGCTCCTTGTAGTCTCTGATATGTTTATATCCGTACCTAATTACACATATACATGTATATAAGTGTGTGTATGTATGTATTGGGGTGTCTGCATGCAGTTTCAGACAGTATGTTATGAAATTCTACGTTTTTGGCAGGTTAGGCATTTGCTGAAGAAAGGGAAAGTTGCATCTGCTTTCATTTCCTGTCGCCGAAATGCCAGATCCTAGGCTGCCTGCAGTTTCTAGAATGGCTTCATCTTCAGCTTGCCAATCTAAGATTGCACAAGGCCTCTTAGAAAAACTATGAGGATGGTAACCAAGGTCCCTGCTCCTAGAATCTTTAAACCAGGGTGAGACGACAGTGTTTCTCAACCTGTGTGCCATGAGTGGCATGTAAGATGCTGGAAGAGGAGCTTTCAAATGGTTGAAAAGTTTATTTAGTTAACAAAGAATACTAATAAACCTCAAGCATTGCTCACAAGCAAGGAGGCAAGCAAAGCAAATGTCTGTTATATAAATAAGCAAATGTTCGGAGTGCAGCCAACCTTTGATTTGGTGGCAACTGAAGCCCACAGTGGTGATGGAACACAAGATGGTAGTTTGGCTATAAAACATTGAGAAATACCAGCCTGGGAATGCAGGAACCTGAGGGGAGGGAAAAAACTGGATGGAAGAGGTCAAGTCAGACTGAGTCATCATCCATGGCTGTATTTCACCTGAGTGAATGGACATTCGAACTCAAGAGCTCCAAGCAAGGGGTCCTGCAAGCTGCTACTACCCCATTACTTAGCACGTGTGGAAGAAAGCTGAAGGAGCTGTCTACTGCCACAGTCTCACCCCGCCTCAAGAAAACAGATGCTTGTCAGAGCAAGTACATGGGGTAGGTTCTCAGCAGCGCAGGTTCGTGTGGCTTCTGAGTGCTTCCCAGTGAAGGGATTCCTCTTTGAGACATCAGATCCAATCTAAGTCTCCAGCTTTAATGGCAAAGAACAGTCTGGACGCAACTCAGAGTGAGGAGCTGAACCCTCACCTGAGCTAATGCCAGTGTAGGAGATGGAGGCTTCCTTTGAGTCTTCAATAGCTTTTAGGCATGGACAATGTAGAAAATCTTTGAGCTCTGTGGGCCTGTACACAGCAGGGTCAGAGTGCAATGCGGTAAGTGCTCTCCTGTTCCCATTCTTACTAAGAGGGCTTTTTGATAGATTCTTATTCTTTCTGTGAAATGATTTGTGAATTGCTGTGCAATCAACTGGCAACAGTGTCTCTGCCGGGTCAATAGGATTGAAGGTAGATGCCTGAAGGGAGTGAAAGCCATGTTTTGACAACCCTTTCACAGAGGGTGTCTCATCTTCAGTACACATTCTGAATTATAGTTCACTGATTTCTCAATGTTGTACAAGTTATTTTTTCTAACAGGACTGAACAATAAGATGAAGGGCAGATGTCTTAAATCACTGCAGTAACTTCCTTGATCACCCACTGACTAGCTCAATGGGATGGGGTTTTCTAAAGTGCTTGTCAGTCTCACAGACCTGGACTGTTTAAACAACTCTTTAGCAGACTTGAACAAAAGCTCTTAAGAAATGCAGAGATCTTCTCAACTTTCTCATCCCTCCTCTCTGCTGTTTTGCTATTGCTTCTCAATACATCGTATCTACAAACCTGCCAATATCCACTGACAAAAAAAAGCAGACGTGTATTTGCATATGTTTGCATAAATTTGCATGTGTCTGGGCATAGGCCAGAAAAAGCATGTGCCTTCTTACTTTGAAGGGATGTTATAACAACCCCTGAATTGAGTGATAACTGCATTGGTGAGTTAGTACTGTGTGTCAAGACAAAACGGTCAATAAAATATCCATTTCTTGAACTTGCTAGCAACAAAACTGTAAAACTGTGACCAGCATGTGGCATGTGGTACACTAGGGGAAATGTAAAAAGCTTTTTGCCATCTAAAAATGTCTATGAGATGACAGAAGACCTTTTGCATCAAGTGAAAAAAAGACATGAGCTGTATTCTAGAATGGCTTATCTCTTTATTGTTTCACCTGCCTGCTATTGGATATTAATACAAACTTAATACAGTGACTTGTAGTCTGTAAACATTACCATCTCCAGAATATTGGGGAAAATATAGGTCTGGGGAGGGATGGATGTGGCTTCATTCAAAGCATCACCCCAGCAGACTGTGTTACTCAGAGCTGATTGATTAGAATTACAGAGGGAAGATCCCATGACCGACCCAGGAAGGATTCATTCTCTCTACAAGCACACCTGTGTTCAGCTTCCCAAAGCTCATATATTAGAGGCCTGCTCTGCAGACAGCCATAATCAACAAGCTACGCATATTGTCTTTGGACTGGATCCACGAGACAGTTGGAGGCTGCTGCTTCCCCATGCATGTAAAGCACCTTTCCCTTTTCCTGTCAAGCCAGCCAGTTCCTGGCCCGTGTATCACGAAAATCCATTTTAAGGCTCAAAGGTGGTCTGAGTGTTAAGTCTTCTGTGCTGGGGTGAATTTCATTGATTTAAGCAGTATCTTAGTTCACAGTTAACCTCTCAATTTTTTATTACTGTTTCAGGGGAAATGTACCTTTTATAACCATAGCAGTACTGGCAGTGTGTGATACCTCTTTGTTTGCACAGTTTATCTCTTCCTACCTGTGGCTTTGGATAAATTACTAATAACAAAGGCTTGTTATCACCAAACAAATATTCTGAAGTGGCACCATAGAAAAGTTGCCAGTCGGTTGGCAAGGAAAACTTTTTGATCAAATACTCTGTGCAACTGGTAAAGAACCTGAAAATTAGAACCTTTTATTTTCTCTATAACTTCTGGAGTTATTCATGGCTTTTGTAAGAATGGGGTGATCCTCACTTTTATGTAAATACGTGTTTATATAGGCTGGCAGAACTTCCTCTGGCAGGGACTGATGAAATGCCAGCATTTCAGTAGTGCTGTGCCTGCTCTGTTGGAGGTATGACCCAAGCTACTTTCCTTTAACTCCCCCTTTTTTTTTTTGGTGGGGGGGAATAAAGGGGGGAAATAATATGTTCCTCATAGCCAGAAAATGCACAATCAACATTTGAATAGTCCTCCTCTGTTGTTTTTCTTCCTTTCTTGTGTCAACAAGACATCATTGTGTCAACAGTCAGCAAGCTTTTACTTGCACTGCATATGTCACCTGGAGCTATTGACATGGAGTTAGGGAACAGTGTCTAAAACATGTTTCCAGTCCCTGGCATGGGGAATTGCAAAACAACTGAAGAAAGAGCAGCAGAGAATTAGGAAGAGGTCGCAAGGGGTGGAGGACAGCACTACTTAATGGAAGCTGTTAGAGTCCAAAGACCCTGGTGCATAAAAACCTTTTGCTGGAAACATCCTTGTCCCAACAGAGCAGCTGATCATTTCAGAGCAGCTGGTCCCATGCAGTATGAGGCCAACAGGTGTTAAATATCTGCTATCTTTAAGAACACACTGCATGCTCCCATCTCAGGACCTCAGCCACCTGCAAGCCCTGGAAGTGTGGAAGCTCAGCGGTGAGACCGGACCAGCCCTTCAAGAGACAGCTTCCACTACTGGAGGAGTGCTTTTTTGCCTGGGCCAGGCAACATCCAAGGAGCAAGAATAAGAGCGGGATGTAGGGCGGTTTGTAGTGCTCATGCTCACACTGCCACTCCTAAGTGGTCATGCCTAGACAGCAGCCGTAGGTTTAATGATGGGCACAACCTCTCCACTGCACACCACAGTCTTTGCACAGGGCAGTCCTCTTTGGACAGGCAGTGTAACCACTGATAGCTGTACAGATCTATGCCACAATATACTGCTAAATGTGCAGTCTGCTGGTAACATATTCGACTCATCCTCCTGATGGGAGGTGAGAGATACGTTGTTAGACTGTAACGCTTACTTGACTTCCTTGCTGGCACTGCTGGGTAGACTGGGATACTGTTAACCTTGCTGTAAGATGTGTTAATATGGGCGCCCTCCTTGTTGAATGCTTACTGAAGATTTTCACATGCTCTTTCCTTTGCTATAGGGGAACACCTTTTGTTGGCTCTGTTAAGCTCAGGCCAATGTTGCCAACCCATGGGGAGGATGTGGTCACCCCACTTCCACTAGAAGCCTCAAGTATCTTGCCTCAACCTTATCTTCTTGTAGTTCTTTCATGGTGGTGATAAGGGGCTTTGACATGTGGCTAAAGGTGTGCCCACTCCTCAAGCAGCAGGCAGGAGTAGCTGGCATTCAGCAAGCTGTGTAGCAGGCTGAGGCAGTAGAAGCGTAACCCTCCAGTGTCCTGAGATAACAGTCAGGGGCTGAAGCACCTACCAGCACTATTAAAATGACACCTAATAGTATCATTTTAGTAGTGTCATACCCTTGGTACAGGGGTAATCACATCTTTAACTGCAGCAAAGATACAGCTATTAACTCCTATTTACAAGCTTTCTGTGACTAAATGTGTTTATCACTTGGATCAACTCTGAGATGAATCAGGTAACAACAGGGGAGAGGGAAAGATATTATTTAAAATTGTAAAACTATTCTAAAGCAAGTTTTGGGAAAAAACCTGTTACCTTACATAAGGTAAAGGAACTGGATGTTGGAAAGGCACAGTTCTGTCTGTGTAGTCTCCTTGTCTAGCATGGCAAAAATGAAATGTCCTGTCCAGGGACCTGGACTGGACATGGAAAAAAAGTCTTTTTTGCTCACCTAGAACTTGAAGTGAAGAGAACCCTGGAAGCTGAATGGGAGGTAACAGGTTTGTTTTCTGATGAAGGCAGGGATAGAAGGTTGAAATAACTGGCATTATATAAATATTTTTTAAAATCTCATTACAAGAATGTTACTCTTAGTTCTTCATAGATTTCACAGAATGTGGAAATATTGGTTGGGTTTTTTTGGTAGAATGAAGAAAACCTCCCTGTCTGCCAGACAGATATGTGTGTCTGTTGCATCCTCAGCCATATGGGTAATTTCAGCTCTGAGGAGAGGAAAGCTTTTCAGTTAACTGTAGAAGTGTCTGGAGGAGAAGGTGTGAGCATAGAGATAGTTAAATTATGTATTTGTCTTCACAGGTGTAGGATTTGTGTTGGATTTTTCATTTGTGTTGGATTTAATACTGAGAGATGCTTCTTTCTTTCCAGTCTGGGTGCTCAGCTGAGAAACTGGTGGCTTGGCAGTCTTTTTCACCAAATGCTATTAAAAGGAGGTGAAAGACAGTCTTAGAAAGGTCTGGGTTTATGCAAGAAACAGGGAATCCTCAGGTATGATAACTTTCCAGTTATCTACTTCCAAAAAATAAAAATAATCATTTAGGTCCTCTTCAGTTGATTATGCTGCAAGGTGCAGAAAATCCGATATCAACAGAACAAACTATACAAAGGCCTGCCAAACTACATCAGCCTCTCACTGAAACTCTGCGTTCATGGAGAAGCTGGTGTTGAGCAGCAGCCAAAGAAGTTTCACACTGGATTTAACCTCTGAGCAGGCCTGAGTGGCCTTTCGGGCACATGACCCATGGGCTAAGCTCTGAGCTTGCATGGAAAATAGTGGTTTTCCTTTTCTGCAAGAACTGCTAGAGAACATCATCACGGCAGCCTGAGCAGAAGCAGTGGCTAAGAAGATGCAGAACCATGTCAGACAGAGGTGCTGCACAGCTTTCTCTCTTGGTAGCGTTCTGGGTGCTGAGATACCTAGAGACATTTTATCTGCTGGAAAAGGTAAGCGAGACCTTTCATGCTCTGAGTTAAGTGCTCCTTGTGTAGGTTGCTGTAAGTCTCTCTTCCTCAGCTTTGTGAGAACAGGGCCAGGATCCCGGGCCATTAGCAGAAGAGAAAAGCACTGACATTTAGCACATGAGGAACAAACAGGCTTCATCATGCGTACCAAATTATTTATTTGTATCAAAAAGAGGTGGCTTAATGACATGTATTTGGTAAGGCAGCTTAGGATTTCTTTAAAAAACAACAACAAAAACAAACAGGAAAAAAACCCAAACCACCACAATAACAAAACACCCCTGACCATACAAGACAGGAGGACTAATGTAGTGACAGTGTCATGTAGAAAATGTGTGAGTAGTGAAGAATAAACTGGACTGTGTTAGGCAGCACAACTTTGCATAGTTCATGGGCAATTAATCTGATTTGGATACAGTGGATGTGTAAAACCGCAGTCCCCATTAGCTATAGCACATGTCACAGTTCCTATCCCTTCTGAAGAAGTCATCGGCCATGGCCATGGGCGGTAGGTAGTCTATGCAGTCCGTGCTGGGGCAGGGGAAGTATTGTGGGACCCTGTTGTCCACATGCTGGGAGCCACAAGCTGTGCAGCAGCACGCAGAGGCGGTGTATGGGGCGGGTGTATGGCAGGACCACTCCTCTGCAGGGTAGCCATAGGTCTTGGTGTCCAGAGCAGAAGGTGGACTGTGGGTCAGCGGGGTGAAAGAAGATAGCTGAGGAGGAGAGCAGCTATAGTTTAATGGGCTGGACAGATCAGCTGAACTGGGGGATCCGGCAGCCTACAGTTTGAGAGAAGGAAAAAAAAAAAAAAGACATTTCAGGGTGTCACTTGGGGAAATGCAGAGAGCAGACAGAATTTCCATGCAGTTGCCTTTCTCAAGAGGGTCTGGCTATGCAGGGAGATGATCTGGCCCTTGGAGGCCTAAACCCAAGAGGCAGTTCCTGTGATGTTAGTACTAATAGGGAACTTCTCTGCAAGTTAGACAACCGCTAGCAGGAACTGGGCTATTCTTTGCAGAAAATCTACAGGATCTGTAGAAGGGACATTCCCTATTCTGGAGCCTCTCTCTAGTTTTGGCTGGGCCTCCCTGTCCTCTGCTCCCAACAGGAAACCATGCAGAAGTCCACACAAGCAACCTGCATTGCTGTGGCTGTTCCCCACGCCCCTAAAAGCAGCCACATTTCCAAATCAGCTTGCTGCTGTTCTGCCCCAGGATGTGACTCCCCCATCTTCCCTCTGAGTGCACGTGTGGCTGCTCCCCTGGGACACAAAGCTTACCAGGCTCTGGTTAAAGCAGAGCGGGACTGGCTGGAAGGCTTCCGAGGTGTAGTGTGAGGACGTCTGGAAAGTACTGAAGGCTGGGTCTAAGGGCGCTTCTGTCTGAAGACAGGAATCTACCAGCTGCTCCAAATAGCTAGTGCTTTCTTCACAGGAGAGGCAATTCGAAAACTGCCATGATGGACAATAGTTGGGAACAGAAGAGATGGGTTCTGCATCAAAAGGTGCTAGGAGAGAAGGTAAATGAGACAGTAGCCGATTATTCAGCATCTGTCTTCACAAAGGGCAGGTGTTGCGCCAGGTCAGGTTTCAGTACTCTCGTATGTTCAGTAGCCCTATGGATTTAGACAAGGAAAAAGGTCCTTCAAGTTCAGGGTGAATTTTCTAGGGAAGGAGACACCAGGAGGAGGATGCTCAAAAGCATGCAAATAACTTGGGAACTTTAGTCCCCTTGGAAAGCTCCAAAGCTCTTTCAATATTGCTGGAAACTCTTCTGGCTCCAGCCATTTTGGACAGGGATCCAGCTGCAAACTCCCTCAGACTCTTGACCCTTTGGCCTCCCTTCAAATGTCAACTGTTTACAGACGTAGAAGCTCGCCATGCAGCGATTTATGCTTCACAGCTTGGCAGACAGCTTGCACCTTTGCCTCACCCAGTGTCCAGATGCAGGGTAGCTACATCCACCGGAAGAAGGGGGTAACAAAAGAATAATTTGCTCTTTCATCCTCCAAACAGCCAGACAGGAGACAAACTTCTGAGCAGACAAAGTGGAGCGAGTCAGTGATAACACGGCATTGCATCCACATAGTGTTACTGGCAAAAGCGTGAGTTCCTGGAAAGCTGTAAGGGTCAGACTCACTGTACTGCAACACGCTTGCTGGGCTATGAAAGCCCACAGCAGATCTGACTTTTCAGAATTATTATCTTTTCATGCTGCGTTCAAATATGGTTAAAAGCACCTGTCTACATGGAGGGGCACAGGTCTGAAGGCAATGGAACTGCTCATGGGTAAAGAGTCACTCAGTCATAACGGTTTGCAGGTTCAAGGTGGCAGTGTTTAGCCGCATGTGGGGAGGAAGTGAAAAGCATCCAAAATACATAAACAAATGGAGACTTTCCAGTCTGAAAATCTCTGGTATGTCTCATGTTTCTGTATTAACATAAACAGATTGATTCCCAAATATTGACGATTTAATCATTTCCTTGTCCATACAATGTATATATTCACGCCTGCCCAACCTTTTAGGTCTCTCTGCTTTGGCTGCAGAATAATTGAAGGATCTGTGAGCTCAAACTGCTATTCCTCCCTATCCCCTTCCCCTTCCCTTGGATATTCACATAGAGGAGGAAAAACTCTTTGTGTCGCTGAAAACCTGACACACTCCTACGGATGCTGCCAGGAGAATGAGAACAGCCAACTCTGCTGAAGCTCAGCAAGGTGCTCCAGGGTGATCTGACCCTCTAGCTCCGTCCAGTCGGACCCACAGACTGCAGCCTGGAGAAGGTGATGCCAGCAGTGTTATTCCCCAGGGGATGAGCATCCCTTCCTGAAGGGAATCTTGCTCCTTGCTCTGGGAAAAACAAACTGAACAAACGAGAGCATGTGAGTGTGTACCTCACTGTACCCTGCTGGCGTCAGGGCATCCTTGTCTCCATTTCCTGGGCTGCTTTCAGGTGCTGATTGGCTGCATTGCCAGTTATCTAGTAGTGCCTCAGTAGTGCCCTCAACCAAGGGCTGGAAAGACTCTGGGCTGTGGGAAAAATTGGGAAAGGGGTGGGAAGGGACATGTGGATGGACTTTGTACCAACCTGGGTGAGGAGGAGACACAGACTCTGAAAACTGGATGCTGCTGTTTCCCCAAGAAACCTGACCAAAAAGAAGGGAAGAAAAGGAACTGTAGATACTGTAACACAGGGGAGCATTTTTCTGCTTGCTGACGTAATTCAGAATTTCGCTTCAAACAATTTAGGTAAATCTTACTTACCTCATGGCTGTGACGTGGAAAACTGCCCTAGCATTCACAGAACAACATTTTTCCCTGAGCCTATAATGGCACTGGAGGAGCATACCACCAACCTGGTGTAAAGCACTTGCTACAGCACCTTGCTAGTGTGCTCTTCCTACGGCATTATTACTGTTAATTCAGCAGAGATGTGGCTGCCTTTGAAATGAACATGTGTTAATTTCTAGGACCATGAAATCCACAGTGGGGGGGATCTCAAAGAATTTGTAGGGATAAATACGACTGAGAATGAGTAATTAACAAATTTGTAGTGATAACTCTTGAAACATGACTAAAGACAATTGCAGGTATCCCCATGGCTGGGCATCAGACTGGGTCGCCGTGCTTAGTGCTGATGTCATTTGAAAACCAGTTCTGGCATCACTCCCCACTCCAACACAGCTATGTGCCTCTGTGAAAATGGACAGTCTCTTTTTCTGAGGAATGCTGGAAACTGAAGCAGACAGATCAATCTGTTCTAGGAACTTGACCTGCTGGAGGAGAGAAATCCACCCCAAAAGCAATGGGAGTTTTGATGCTTGTTGTTTGGGACCAGGATTTTACTCTGCAAATACAAATACTGGTTGTTTTCCTCAGTTTTGGTTCATACAGACTTCCACTTAATATCCTTTATTGAAAATGCTGTTGAGTTAGTGGCTCATTTCCCTACCAACAACTTCCTAGCACATCCCTGTTCAATTAATGTATTAAACAGTAGCTATTCTGAGCTGAAGGTGCCTGTAGGACTACCCCACTTCTCTTTGGCTGCAGATGTGTAACAAAACAGACAGAGCCATACCACCGGCAGCAGAATTTTTCAGGTTTGGCTTTTTTCATTGCATGGAGGCAGCTTCCCCTGCTGGCCCTAACGTCTGGGGCCTCTCCAGGACAACGCGTACCCTTTGCAGATCACAAAGGTGACCTCCTGCACTGACACTTTTCACTTTTTCCTGTGTGGGCAAAACAAGCGCTGTGTAAACTTGCTGTGGGAAGCAGAAACCTGTTCCACGCAGCCCTGTGATGCCTGGCTGCGATGAAGAGGCTGCTTGCATTAGGGCTGGAGGAGTGACCCAGCATTTCCAAAGCTCGGCAGCTTTGGGCGCTGTTCAGCCAGGCCTCTCTGCCTGTGGCTTGCGGGCTGATCAGCTTTTTGTGCAACTAGCTGCAACGAGGTACAGCAGTTGGGAGGTGAAATCTGAAAACCACCCAAAGCTATAAGGTCATGAACCAGGAAGAAGTAATGATTTACCAACCTCTTTATGCAAATCCCTAGAGTGGCTGGAGCTAGAGGACTGCTACAAAGAATGGAAGAGTGAGTGAGCGTACACGTGTGTGTGTGTACACACACACACAGATCTCAGTCGCCTCCTTTGGAAGGGATGGGGCTAGGAGCTGCCCAAGTGGTACTGAAAAATGTTACAGACCTGGATTCAGTCAAGCACGTTTGAATATTATGCTAAGGAGCCCTAATGGAGCAGGATGGAGCCCTCTTCAAGGGGTCTTTGCCCATGCCTTGTCTTCTTCCTTTCTGCTAGCCAACATCTGGGGCTGTTGTTAAGTCCCAAATTCCCAAATCCTTTCCACTGCCTGGGAGCTGCTGAAGGCACTGTACCTCTAGTGCCTTCATTTCCTGCCTGACCTAACCGGACAAGAGAAAGCCTCCGGGGTAGGGGGTGGTTGAAAGCAGCTTCCTGGAGGGCTGACCCTTGTGGAAAAAGGGGAGGTTAGGGGAGCTTTAGTGTGACCAGAGCTTTGCACCGGTTGCTGCTCAAAGCTGCACAGGTCGGGTCAAAGGCATGCCATGAGCATATCCTTCACCTGATGCGGCAAAACAGTTTAGTGCATGCTTCAGCCTGGCCAGGCCACATGGGGGTGGGGGGGAAGTGACCATGGCATGCCTTTCTCATCAACCATAATGATACTGGAGTTGCTGATAACTGTAGGTTGGACTGAAATTTGTCCATGTGAGCCTTCCATCCCAGAGTGACTTATGTTTCTGGAGCGCTAGCTCTGCTTTCTCTCTGCACTAATGGCTCAGACCATCACCTGTTCAGATCACTGCTGCAGTTACCCTGTCTGAATGTTCTTCTCCCCCACCCTGACCAGCCTGCTACACTCAGACTTTGGCAGTCTCCTTGGCCTGGAGATTACAGTTTTGGCAAAAATGATTAAGAGAGACAAAGACAAAGCAGACTCCAAAAGGTTCTTACCGCTGCACTGGTTGCTGCTTGTCGTGCTCTTCTCTGCTGCAGTAACTCCTTAACTGTAATCTTTACTCTGACACCTTGATAGACCTTGGGCTTTCCTGAAAGAATTTATGGGAAAACTCTTTACAAGATGGGAGACTTTCAGAGCATATAGCAAATCCAGCATGTTTTCAACCATGCTCTATGTGGAGTCTACTTAAGAGTTAACAGATGATTAACTGATCCCTGTTAAGCACTTGTAATCACAGTTTATAGCCCTCTAACACCTGCTATTCAAGCTTGGTACAAGCAGACATTTACGAAAAAGTTGGTGTTGATTATATTTAGTAATCATACATGTTTTATTCTTTACTACCTCCTTCTTCCCCCCCACCCTCCAGGTGTCCTAATACCAAGCTCCATCTGGTGCTACTGTTGAATTTACTTAAATTCCTATCATATTTCCCACTCCTAGAATCTGAAAATAAATGTGGGAAGCACTTAATCTGGCAGGAATAAAACAATGGAAATATGTGGGCAGTTATTATGAGAACTAAACAAAACACAAATAAAATGACTGCTTTCATGAATCACTTCTTGCAAAGCCTACATTATCTCTTTATTTTGCTCATTCTGTACAATACCCATTTATGTCAAACAAGCATTTAGGATGTCTTTAATCCAGCCAAAACCGATCAGCAAACATCAGTCACTACCTCATGAGGGATTTTTAGTACAGGAAATGGTAATGAATTTACCTATTCTGAAAAATCACTGTCACTTGCTGTACTCATGCTAAAATACTTAAAGCCTGTGGCAGTTCTGTTTCTGTCCTAACTTTCTGCTGTTATTTTCATCCAGTAGCAGATCCTACAAATGCTAGTGTCATCTCATCCTGCAGTCAGCTCTTCCCCAGTGGCGGCAGCTGGTTGCAGGTTCCGTGTTCTATAGCTGCTGCATGCAGCAAGAAGACAGTGCTGGATTTCTGGGTTCCACCCACATATCCAAGAAATCCCACACTGTAGGCACTGTCCTCTTCTGCTATAACCTCTGCCGGTTGCTGATGGCTGTACAGCAAATTCGCTCTCCTGTCTGCCCACCCCCAGCCCTCCTGTGGCCCCCTTGGTGCCCTGGTTGAGGACATGCTGTAAGAGGCATGCAGATCCCTCAAGAAAGGTGGCAGGCTGAGCCGGGCCTGCCTCGAGGGGAGTTTGCTGAGCTGTGATCTCTGCAGATGGGAATTATTAATCTCCTGGTTTTATGTTTTGTTTCTATTCAACAAACCGAAGACGGGGAAAATGAGGGAAGGGTTGAATTTAATGAGAGCAGCCTGTTACCAGGCCTCCCTATGGCCAGGGAGGGCCCTGAGCTAGCAGACCCTTCCGCAAGTTTGGGTTCATGCTGCGTACAGCTGCTTAGCTCTGGTGTGCACAGGTAGATGGAGAGGGCTAGGGGCTGCACTGTGAGCAACTTAAGACAAATTAGCAGGTGAGGTATGGACACATCTATAACCCACGGGCTGGCTGTTGGGCAGCCCTCACCCATGGCTCCCATGGCAGAGCACTGCGCCCCAAGGATCCTGCCTTCTAGCAGCCCGAGGCCCCAGCGTGGTCTGCGTGCAGCTGAAGCATTGAGAGCAGGGCTGCCGCGGCCAGCTCTCCTGAAAGGGCCAGGTTGTGGGTGGCAGGGGCAGGGTGATAACGCTAGGGCTGGGTAGGGAGCAGGGTGGTGAGGGTGGGCTGGGGCTCCGGCAACGGGGCGGTCGGGGCAGGCTGGCAATCGGGAGCAGGGCGCCAAGGGCAGGCTG
>NW_010563632.1:20314-22883 GCF_000687285.1 Phaethon lepturus | reverse complement strand
GATATTGAACAAATAAAGATATTGAACAAATGCAGAGGAAAAAACAATACCAAAGTACCCAGCTCCTCTGAAAACAGTGATCTGAACAAAATACCCCAAGTTTCACCTTAAAAGTATCATTAACAAAACAATCACACTGGCAACAACTGTCTGTGCCATACAATCCAGTGAGATCTCGTCCAAGTGTCTGGCCACTGCCATGCACCTAAAGGTACCGGGCACGGGGGCCTGGGGAGACAATTTGTTGTTGTTCATATAAATGTATATTACTTGTGCAAAAGAGTTCTAATCCAAATGTCTGTCAGCACTGAGATCTAAGAATGCAAAGGAAAAGAAAAAAAAACTTTGTGTTTTCCTTAGAACTGAACAAGTAATTTTGCTTAAAACTCTGTTTTTCAGTCCATTCCATTCAGTCCACATACTGTGTTTTCCTTCTTGGATTCAGTATACTCTTAGGTGAGTAAAACAATCAATAAATAAAATGCTTATTATCGTCTGGATATCATTAGGAGGCTTAGAATTACTTTGTGCCACTAGATCTAACTTATCACAGATCATCTGGGACAGATGTTATTTAAGATATGTATTCACTATAATCACATGGGGTAAAATTAAGAGAGGTTATCATGAGCTGCTTAAATCACAGGGAATGTCATTATGGGAAATATCTGATTTTTTTAAGCAGCCCAGCTGCCTGACTCAGGAGTTCACGATACTCCACCCAAACGGTTCATCCTTCCACACTTCGTTACTCACAGCCTTCTGTACGTTTTTTTTTTTAATATAATCTCTTCTATTCTACCATTATCAGGACACCATTAAAGTGTACAGCTCATTAGACTGCCTAGCTTCATGTCTGTAGCAAAGCTATTAGACAGAAATTGCTATTTCCACAAGTGGTCCGTGCTCGCATTCTAACCTCTGGGACAAAAAAGCAGGAGGAGGGTTCATTTCTGTGGAGGATCAAGGAAAGATCTCTCTTCTGTGCGATCTGTTCCTAACTCCAAGAGGGGAACAGCAATATGGCATGAGGATGACCTGGCAATATCAGTCATTGACCCACGAGCAGAGAATAGTCACGTGAAAACATTAGAGAACCATTGCATTGCATTCTATGATGATGTCTTATTATTTTTAATACCGCAACGAAATTCAGTTTACTGGCAGAACAGAGCACATGTTGTTTTGACCACTATAATTAAAAAGAATAGCAACTATCTGGCTAATGTTGATTGTAGGTTTCCTGAGCAGAAAATATTGGAGTTACTCTATAGATGGAAGCTGTTGATGCCTGGAGTTCTTAACACTAACAGATAAAAACAGAACCTAAGCCCCTTTAATTACTGTATTAATTCCCATATCGTATTCATTGAGTCTAGATTGCATTTAATCAGCTTTTACACAAGTGCAAGCAAAAGAAAGTCAATAATAAGAGGCTCACAAGGGAATACAGACAGAAAAGGAAAACACAAGCAAGGATGACTTACTGGGCACGGTGGTGTTGCGTTGATGGTTGGACTTGATGACCTTAAAGGTCTTTTCCAACCTTAATGATTCTGTGTTTCTGTGCCCCTGCCTGGGAGCAGCAGCAAAGGCAGGACGGAGAGGAGCGACAGTGGCTGCTGGCCCCTCCTGCCAGAATGGCTGTTTGGAAAGAAAATAAAACTGCCTTAGGGACATTACGTGTTTCTCCCAGAAATCCACGTGAGTGGTCAGCAAGGCAGAGCGCATTTTGAGTGCTGGTCCATGAGCGCTGGCCATTAAAAACTCTGGTTAAGTGTGTAAAACAAAGTGCTTTGCTCTTTCTATCTCATTTTAAATTGTTCAAATGGTTAATTGTTAAGATTTGGCTTGTTCTCATAAACGCAAGCTGTATGTAGGAAATAACTATACAGTAAGCTATATACCTGCTCAGAAGTGTTTGTGAACTCATAATTATTAGAATAAAAGCTAAAAATTATTTGCTGGGGTAAACTGGCAGCACAGATACTGCTAGTGATTGCAGAGAGGAAACAAAGGAAAAAAGCGCAAATGAGAACCCAGCCAATCCAATTACAGGAGCACATTTTCTCAGCTAAAAATAAGGTACATTTCTTCATTTCTTGTATTATGTCACGACGTATGAGGACCTCCGTAAGACGCAGCTATAAGCATACAAATTTTCTAAAGATTTCCACGGTAACAACTGCTGACAAACTTTTACAGCGGTGGCCATTTGAAAGAGTCTCTCCCAGCAGAAGCTGTCGGGTGGGTGTTTTAGCGATTGACTTCAGATTCATACAGAGATTGAAAGTGTCCTATGTGAGCTACCCAAGTCTTTATTTATGTATGTATTGCTCCCACCCGTTCTTGGAAAAGTAATTCTCGGTTGCATTGAACGGCTCAGCCCGGCGTACAAAGCGATGGATCCAACTGCAGCCCAGCGCCTCCGAGGACAGGTACGGCGCGAGGGGCGCGTTCAGCGAGCACTGACCTCCCCTGCATCTGGTACCCCTTCCTGCTAGTATCTTTTTTTTTTTAATTTTATCATTTCTGGAAATCAGAAGCATTTTAAAATCAAGACACAGTG
>NW_010563632.1:0-20283 GCF_000687285.1 Phaethon lepturus | reverse complement strand
GAGCAACATTTTTTGGGGGAGCTTCTCAGGCAAGGTCTAGATGGAAGAGGACAAACCTAATCCAGTCTGTGCTGGAGAGGACTGTATTCTCAGTAAACATGCCAGCAGTCATTCCTCTAAATTCATACAGATATGTGGGTTCCCCAGAAAGAAGAAAACCCTATATTTTATGGGGTGTTAAGTATCTATTACTTTAATTTCACCTGTACCATGGGAAGCGAACACCCCTAAAAGGCAGATTCAGGTGACTAAGCACAGATTTGATGAGCTAAGTGTAGCCGCATACATCTGCATAGCTGAAGATGCGACTCATTTTTGGCAGAAACGCCAGAGATTTGTTATAAAAAACAAAGATACATGCATTTGTTAATTAGCTTCTGGTACCGAAAGCTCATTCCCAGAAGGACTGCATTCGCAATAAATGCCTTCCTGACTCACAGCAATATAGGTAACGGCAGACAATTCAATTATGGAAGCAGAAACCCGACGTGCACAACTCTCAGGTCTTTTCAGACATCAGCCTTCAGCAGTGAGACAGCCTTGGAAGCTGAGCTAGGAAAAGATGGATTACATTACAGGATGTGGAAGATCTGCTACCCACCAACGGAAAATTATCTTTTTAAAATGAAGATGGAGGGACTTAATGAATGCATAACTGAATCTCATCACAGTACTCTTATAACAGGACTTATCAAAGTTTTCCATCAGCTACACATTACTGTCTGAGCCTTCTTCTTTTCTAGTTTAATGAATAAAGTGATTTTTTTTCCCATTGGTGATTTGATGGAGGAACCTGATACTCCAAAGTAGGAGCTCATCGTCAGGGGCTGGGCATCCCCTGGGCCACACGGGGCCGAGTGCTCTTTCAGCAAACGCAACAGGAGGATTTGATGGACTGCAGCTGCATGAGGCTGGTAATGAGGGGCAAAAAAGGAAAAACCTTGTCTGAAAGGACAGATATGAGCCTTTCCTTCACAGGTTGCATTCATTGGCCATACGTTTACAAACACGTAAAATAGCTCCTGTTCCTTCCATCCTAAGCGGGTAAAATACTTTATAAACAAGCAGGACTCTGTCAAAGAAATACCTAGTTGCAACATCACTTTCTCCTAAGATAAATAACCTAACAAGGGCTTTAATTTTGGCTAAACAGTATGCAAAAGTTGCCTGGAGTTACAGTTGACAACAGGATAAAAGATGAGGATGGTGAAACTATAAACAGAGGCACAGGTTCTTGCTAAACAAACTCGTTACATCTAACTTTACACTACAGCTACATAACAATATTTATATCTAGTTTTTGTCAATAGCGTGGTATATTGTAACAGAAGACACCCAAAACTGTGCTGTAAAGGACAACGGCAAACTGCAGACTGATATGTCCGAGACGAGAGTCAGTGACACTGCTGCCCTTGGTCTAGCCCTTCCCCTGCCTCACTGGGGGTCAGGAGACCCCCATCATGCTGGCACGCACCCCACATCCCCCAGGGGATGCGATGAACTTCAAAGACACATTCACAGGCTCCCTGGGACTCACAGGTTGTTCCCCACTTTGGGTTTCCACTCTATGGCCAACCCTACCCAACTGCCCGGAGTTCGAATTGGGAGAATAAATCCTTATCATTTATCCTAGACTTTTAATGTGGTATTCTTCATCGCCATGCCTGATCTCCTGTCTCATAAAGTAGAATAAAATAAAATCTCAAAGGGCCTCCTTGGAGCTTCTGTTTCTATAATGGAGCTACTGCTGGGAATATTTCTGACATTGTTTTTTTGGGCTTTTGTTGGTCAATATGACACACTACCAGCTTGAGAATTGAGGCGGGGGATTTTTTCCCCCATCTGAAGAGGAGGTGAGGTGTCTATTCTGAAAACAATACTTGCAACTGTCGTGGTAGGCATTTTCAAAAGGGAAAGTTCTGCAATTTTTTCCAAGCACAGCCACTCTGATTTCACCTTAAAGTCCCCCAGAAATTTGTCCTGCTCCTGAGTAGGACAAACTAGACAGTGCAGAGCCAAGTCCTGGTCCAGGAGGGTATTTCTGACTCAACAGAGAGAATTTAGTTCCTATTCTTTTTAAATAGGAAAGATGGTGGCAATATGCCTGTTTTGTTTTGCTTCACATTCAACGCTCCATTCTACAAGGACTTCAGCACATATGTATCTCTGCAAATATCCTTAGAGACTGCAGTAGTACAAAAAAGCTGTTTGCTTATTGTGGCAGGGGAGGCACACACAGGGTTTAGGATGCAAATAATCTACATGTATATAAGCTTTCTGAAATTAATTTGTTTTCTCTGAGATTTACACTGCCATCCTTGGTAGCAGAATAAGAATGCAATACGCAAGTAGCCCAATAAAGTCATTCACTTCTCCTAATGCCTGCTCGGCCACCTCCTTTGCCACTGCAAACTTGCAGAGAAAGAAAACAAACAAACAAAAGAATAACAACAAAAAAAACCCAAACCACACACATGTCTCAAAATTTGCAGTATTTTGAGCTCATAGCAAAGTCAGAGTGCCTGTATGTGGGAAAGTTTCCACTGACTTCATTTGCAAGGTGCATCTGAAGGTGCTCTGGGACTGCCCCTCTTCCTGCCAGCAGCTACAGCTCCTGTGCCCACAAGGACATCAGGCACAGCCTTTGACTGATTGGCAAAGAAATATCTCTGCTTTTTGTCACAGTGAATAATCTGGGTAATGAGAAAACTCAGTTACTCATGGTTTTAAGAAATGAGATGTTGCATGACTTCAACAGAGGTTCAAAGATTGTTTACGTTGCTGCCCAATGCTGCTAAAACAGCGTAGGCTTATTACCCGCATGGACTCTTCCTTTTAACTCCATATTAAGCCTTCATAGCTTCAGTGTTTTTTTATGAATCTCAGTGTTATTAATCAATATTTGTTCCTCACTGAAAAATAGGATCAACAAATTTAGCAACTTGTGAGACTCGTTTAAGATCATTGTCTCACATCTGAACAGTGCCAATTTTGATATATGAACTTTCTGCCTTCCCAATCATCCTCTCTTAGCTTGCTAAACTGCTTCCCTCTCATGAAAAACCTTTCATTTCATTTACAGGCAAAAAAGGGTACTCTTTTCATCATGGTAAGACAACCTGTTGTTTGGCAAGACGCTGTGCAAAGCCCAAGTCCCTGACCAGGGAGTTCTCACCCGAAGGATGAAACCCTGGCCCCACCATGGCACTGGCTTCACTGGCTTCTGGATTTCCCCTGAAGTGTTTCACATACTGTGGACACATTGAAGGCTGCAGGGTGTTCAGGTGGGGTTCCTATTAATAGACTAGAGAAATATTGCAGCGTGGAGCACAGTGCTGCTGGACCTACAGCAGAGTGCTGCCTGCACGTACAGTGCCCTGTAGCCGAGCTACCCAACGCCGGGATGGGTATCCCGTAAGCGTGGTGTGCGGAGCAAACGGGGAACACTGACACTGGTGCTCCAGGTCAAGATCAGTTTATCTTCTCCTTTGCATCTTCTTTGCAATTTTTTAAAATTAGAGGAAGTGCCTTTTTCCTTAAAAAAAAATCCCTTTCATAACCACTTCTCTCCATCCCTGTGTGGCGCCACAAAGGCCTCATAAGGTTATAATCTTTGAGCATATTACATTATTGAAAGCCTTTGATATTAAAATTAACTGCTATAAGTAGTTAACTCCTGGGCATTTAAGAACAAAGACCATCCCTGTGCAATGACAATTTGAGAACAGAATTGAGCTGATGTTCCTTGAGAGCTCGGGCTCAGGTGCACCCCTGGGCTTTCTGCAATCCCTAAGGCTCAAAGACGATTTCAAACTTATTTGCTGGGGGAGGATGGAGAGGGGGGAAGTTTGCACAAGCTTTGAATGATTTGCATTTCATCGATTATTGATTTCTCTTTTGGGAATTACCAGAGAAATACTAGCCCCTCGTAACTTGTTATAGGGCACTTGGGAATTTCATACCTCTGTGCGTAAGAGAAGCAGAAAGGAACTGCCTGGTCTGGATGGAGCCCTGTGCTATCAACAGGTGCAGTAGGAGTTTTGTTATCTTTAACTTTGTGCTGCTGCTTGGTCACCATTCAAATCCTAAGTAGTAAAATAAAGTTCGGCCAATCTAATTTCTTGAACCCTTCTAAATAAAACAGAGAGTGAACATACCAGACTCTGCAACTTTGCCATGAGGCTTATTACTTCGTGCTGTCCCCACATATCACTCATAATACTTGGCACTTAAAAAATAGGTTATGAACACTCAGTGATTAATCCTCCCAAAGACCCAAGGAGATCCTTAAACAGATATTAGCTTCCCTATCTATGGAGAGTGAAATTGAGATAGGAAGGATTAAACAACAAGCTGACCCAGTGGCAAAACTGATGCCCTGCTTTATTCACTAATCCTTTATCATCTGTGCTCTGTGTAAGATTTAGGTTGCTGACAATATTTTAAGCCTTATTTTAAAAGGCAGGTACAGAGCTGTGGGACAGCTATTGCTACCATTGGAGCTGGCATTAACTTCTCCCAACAGCAAAAACTGGCTTGATAAATGGCCAAAAGGCAGGCTGCAGCACAAGGAGGGCAGGGGAGGTAATCGGCTTCAGCAGCACGGTTCTGCGCCCACTGCCTGGGCTAACTCCGGCGTCTCCAGGCACCTCCATGCTGCAGGGCTGACAGAAATGCATGTTAAAGCATTCTCGGGTGATATCAATCAAACGCGGTGACTAAACCTGCTCTACTTAAAAACTGAGATGCAGCACTTTGATGTATCCTGCAACTGCCTCCTCTCCGTTGGCTGCCCGCTCTGGAATGAAGTAGCACAAGATAACGTGCTGTTTTTCTACTTTCTAGGCACCACCACACTGACATTTTGGGGGAAATGGCTGTATCCAGCATACCTCTGGGCACTCAGCAAAGCCCATGCTTGGTGCAAGGTAGGATGACCAAGACCTATCTCCTCCCCAAGAGGCTGGAGCTGCTGAGCTGCTGCCTGATGGCATCTCTCCCCTGGCAGAGCAGCTCCTGGCTCTTTTCTCCTGCCAAAATCCCAGTCTGGGAAACACTGGAGGCTGGTGCGCCTCGGAAGGGCAGGATTTGCTGTCATACAGGGTGGTCTGCTTGCAGACCCATCATCTACCTCTGTCAGAGCCTTTCTCCTTGCACCCTGACTTTGCACTCTCCCTGGTGAAAGATGGCTCTGCTTTCCCAATTCCCACTGAGACATGAATTTGGCAAAAGGGTCTAGTATAGAGTAGTCTGAATGCATCCACTATTCCTCTACATGGTCTTTTGTTCCCTCCTATGAGACCACAGATTATATTCACAGCTGCTTCTGAAGACCTACTATACAACCCATTTTAACTAGCTACCACTGAAGCAAGATCCTCATCTGTCATTTCCTCTATCAAGAATCCAAGCCTCCTTATGGGCCTTTGTAAGCATGCTTGCATAAATATATATGTGTTTATATAAGCACACAACCACACCAGTATCTCCCCAAATTGGCAAAACTGAATTTGCTGCCCAGTCACGACAAACCAATTGCCAAGTTTCAATCTACAGTGTTTTCTATATGGCCAAGTGTACACCTGTAACAATGGTGGTTTGTGAGAGATACACGAAGATTTACTTAACCAAAGCTTTGTGCAAATGAAAGTGCTGAGATATTATACACAAATAACATATTTTTCTTTCTCAGATTACAACGTTTGGCATAGCTGCACATAACATACCATATAATCTCCAGAGAACATGAAGATCATTCATACAGGAGTTTCTTCAGGATGATCCCCAGAAGATGAGCTAAATTATATGAATTCCATGTGCAGGATCTAAACCAAATTATTTTGATTAATCATAAGCCATTAATGGTAATGGTAATGAGTACGTCACTAAGCATACTGTGAAATATGTAAAGCCTGGATGACTCTCAATAGATCTTGGCAAGTGCCTCATTTAACCTTCACAGCTTGTGAAAAACTGTTCGAACTTCTTCGTTTTAGACATGAAAACTATTGATTGTTTACAGCATTGTATGACCTTTTCTGACAAGTGGGAAAAATGAGATATTAGGTTGTAATTCAATCATGCAATATGCTCTAAATTACGTTGGGTTTCAAAATGCCGATGTTGTTTCTGCATATTTATTTTAGCTTTAAGTCTCATCTAAGTCTTTGGAGAAGATAGGTATGAAACTATTTCAAACTGCAGTGTTCCTTGAATGGCCCAGAGTGTAGAAAAACTGTTAATATCGGTAGGGCATTGGATCTGAAAAGTTACTCTTAACTGTCACAAACAATAAGTAATTTTATAAACATCAACTAAATGAGGCTCAGCAGTTATATATAAAACAGATTGTGTATCACATGGACCAAGATCCTACTTTATAAAACCTGTGCAAAGACATAACCAGACTCAAAACACTAGTGGTGTCTAACCACTTTGTTGTCTAGCTAACATGAAGTCTAACAGCATCTGTAATGGTTTGCTTTGATCCATTATTCTGAACCTAAGCCTCGAATGAAACCTTTCCTTCACTGCTGATCACACAACCCACAGGACTTCAAGAGTTAAAAATATAATGTGACAGCAATATTTCTTCTCCTATGGGATCTCATTTATCTTCCTCCTAATCTTATTTTGACTGTTTATTTTACTTCAAAGCCTTCTACCCTTTCATCATCAGAACTACGCCTCCAACAACAGGGAATTACTACAGACTTGTAATTACAAGCGATAAGTGAACACTGAAATGGATCTTTCACAGAATCACAGAATCACTAGGTTGGAAAGGACCTTCAAAATCATCAAGTCCAACCATTAATCCAGTGCCACCATGTTCCCTAAACCATGTCCTAAAGTGTCACATCCACATGTTTTTTGAACACTTCCAGAGATGGTGACTCCACCACCTCCCTGGGCAGCCTGTTCCAATGCTTGACCATCCTCTCAGTGAAGAAATTTTTCCTAATATCCAATCTAAACCTCCCCTGGCGCAACTTGAGGCCATTTCTTCTAGTCCTATCGCTGGTTACTTGGGAGAAGAGACCAACCCCCACCTCACCACAACCCCCTTTCAGGTAGTTGTAGAGAGCGATGAAGGCTCCCCGCAGCCTCCTCTTCTCCAGACTGAACACCCCCAGGTCCCTCAGCTGCTCCTCGTAAGACTTGTGCTCCAGACCCCTCCCCAGCTCCGTTGCCCTTCTCTGGACACGCTCCAGCACCTCAACGTCCTTCTTGTAGTGAGGGGCCCAAAACTGAACACAGTATTCAAGGTGCGGCATCTAGAAACTGGGTTGTGTTAGAAAAATATTTTGTTACATACTCTTTCAGCGGTGGATGACTCCGTAGTTCCTATACATGACAGAGATGTTGCTGATGGTTATAATTTTTCTGAAAGATGGACCGTTTCCCCTATAGCAGTAGAATACTTTTACTAGAAGTAGATGACATGTCTGCCAACGCTAGCAGATGCAAGAGAGAAAAGCCACATGAAATGGTCCTATGTTCTCTAATTGCTTTGGTCTCAAATAGGTCAGTAAATTTTGCAGAACTCCAGCTCACCCCAGGCCCCCCTGGCAGGCACCCCACCAGAGATCACTTCTCACATATAAATTCACATTTCATATATTTTGCAGACTACTTAGCCCATTTCAAGTGTTTTGACTTAATTGTTTGCAACTAATAAGATTTAAAAATTCACAACATGTAAATAGTTTTTCATTCTAGTGAAGGAAGCTCATCCTACCTTAAAAGATTGCAGGGAGGAGGCAGGTTTTATTCTGCTTTATCAGACCTTCAGTTGTCCACCTCAGATTTTTTCCAAACCAATACCTATTGAATCAAACTTTGTCTTTCCATAAGTGACTCTAATGCTCAAACTGAAGTAGAAATTATGAAATATGTACATACAGCGGAACATAAATAATGGTAAAAGTTGGGATTTGAAGTATTCAAGTGACTCATCAGAGCAGTAGTCTTTCACAAGAAATGATGAGCAGAATGCATCTTCTGGGCTCTTTTTGAGTTAGCATGTTCCCATCCACACATATGGCTGTTAATGTGATGGCTCTACTCTATATGTCCAAGAAGAGGACTAGAACTGTTTTTCTGTAATGGACATTAAAGGCTTTGGCCTGCTGTAAAACAGTAATGGCTTTGGTCGGTAAAAAAGCTGAATATAGACAGGTTTTTTACAGCTGAGAGTTTAACAGTAATTGGTCCCTGTCATTCTCATCTGCTTCAGGCACTGAGATTCCTGAACATCCTGCTGCATAATTCAGGGCTGATTTATTGGAAGAAGGACAAAACATTACCAGTCTCAGCGGAAACATACTTCCACTTGAACTGGAAAGTTCGAATTTGCTGGAAAGAGGTCATTCGAGTTTGTATTACTGTGCTCCTTGCCCTCAAATTTAGCCCGCTCTTTCAAAAGGGCAGGTCTTTGGGGGATTTCACTCTCTAAAATATTGAGGAGACCTCAAGCCACTGTGAGGAGCACAGGCTTAATGGGAAGAACCAGTCATGCCTCCACATTGCTCAAACCCACTGTACCAGTTACTCTGAAGAACTAGAATAAGCATGGATTTTAAAAAGGAGCTATGTAAGCTAATCTTACCTAAAAAAACAACAGCCGTCTGACGTCAGGCACAAGTTACGAGGTAAGTTCTGTATAGAGATATTTCTAACAATGACTATTTGGTAAGTCACAAGTTGCTGATAAACTAATTTAGGCATGTCTTAGCTTCAGAAATTTCACACTGAGAAAGGAAGCATCTAAACCATGTGCGTAATCACCTTTTATACTTTTTTTTTTCTGAAAAATTAGGCAAAAGACATGGGAATGTGTAACCACCAAGAAACTCAAAAGAACACAGGACTGAATTTGTGCTAAAAACAGACTGATGATGATTTAACCATTTCCTTATAAAGACCAGGCAATTATTTGGGAAGGCATCAGCCTTGCATAGCTTTGATCTATGACATAAGAGGATAGTATCAGAATGTCACCCAAAACAGGTTGCAGTCAAGTACTGGGAAAGCATTAGAGCTGGTGCAGGAAGCATTTGACCCAAGACTGCCAATTAAGGCACAGGTTGATTGGCTCTTCAGTGGCAAGCAAGGTCCCTTTGCTTTCTCAATCTGCTCTTAACACAAAGGCACGTAAAATAGCCCAGTATAACTCAAGGCAGCCCAGCTTGTTGCATTTCAGACAAGGGAGTTTCAGCTTCAGTGAAAACAAAAATAATAGAACTCACCTAGCTGAAATACAAATGGGAGGGGTAGCGAGAGGGGTCATTTACAGCTGCCTGCAGTGGATACTCCATAGGTATCGAATTATGGTGTTTCTAAAGATGTATACATCTGTCAGCATCTCCTGAAGGCAAAAAGAAGATAAAAATGCTGAGGTGGAGACATCCCTAAGGTAATAAAAAATAAGGTTATAGGCAGAAGTTGTCATTTCTGCTTCATATTTTTATTTTCATCATCCCAAGTCTGAATACACACTCAGAAGCACCAAGAAGGGATGCAATGCAGCATTGCCTGTGTAAAACTCCTAGATCTCCTCAAACCATTTTTTTTCCCTTTTTTCCTTTTTTTTTTTTTTGGTGGGCGTAGAAGGTATACTCAGGTCTGATCGCTTTAAAACAAAGAAATCAAACCCATGAACTATCACTCCACTGTCATGTTAAAGGTTATCATATTTACCACCAGGGATGCGTAACCAAGCAATCGATTCCCTAATTAACAAAAAGTTCAATATATTTCTGCTGTCAGATTCAGGTAGTTTAAGAAGCTAATCACAGCTCAGTTAAAAGTTACTGCTCTCAACTGGGAGTGATTGGGTGAACACACCTAATCCATTTAAAAATAAAGACAAGCCATACCATTTGAACCAATAAAAGTAGTGATGGTTGTGTAAACCCCTAAGCAGCAGATGGGACCATCAGAAGGATGCTGCCCGTGATTAACACCATCCGTAATGGCTTTAAGTGAGTTTCCAGAGCAGTGCAAAGGTCTGAGCCATTTAATTGCAAAAGATGGGTAATGGATAGACACTGAGATTGTGGAGGACACCAAGACTGTGAAGAGAACTAAATCATCAGTAGTGTGAGACTAAGCCAGACTGAATCTGACTGCGTCTGAGCTTCAAGCCAGTCCCATTCCAGCTTGGCCATCTCCAATGCTTATATTAAAACTGTGGATGTGAATTAATAAAGAGCAGAAATCAGGGAGATAGAGGTACAGAAAAGGAAAAAGATGTTTGATCCTATCCCTACTAAAGGCAAAAAGTACTTCAATTTTGGTTGGCATTAAATGCAAAGTATTTGGAGGAAAGGAATGGAGAGAGTCAGAAAAGATGGAAAGGATCTGAGAAAACAAGAAACTATGAGAAAGGAAAAAAAAAAACCAAACCCAGAAATGGAAAAGAAAAGCAGCAAGTTCTCACTCACCCTGGCACCTTGTGTATGGCTTTGCCTTTGGAAGACATAAGAGGTACAGAAAAGCTTCATTTTCTAAGAAGAATGTTCACTGGCAGAACCCGACTCTGCCATGTGGTCCATACTGGTATTTCAAACAGCAGGCGCCCGACACCCGACAAGTTTGTGAAAAGCCTTTGGCCTTTGGTTGAGGGACATGACATTGTCTTCTGCTTTTCATGCTGCCAGTAAACCATCAAAAAAATAATTTCTGTCAGTGCAATTGATATTTTCACCACCGTACAGCAGTCTCCTTTGTTGTTCCACAATCATCCTGCAGGAAGCACTGAAGAAAACTGTTGGAAACACGAGCAGAGTGAGGGGAAGAGACTTCTTTCCAAGCCTGTGTTCTGCAGTCGCTGGTGGGACACTGACTCATGGAACCACCAAAAACGGAGACTCTCATGGCATGGTGGAAAGCCAAGCTCAGAGAGTGACACAGCCCCAGGGGCCAGCTCCCAGCTACTTATTCCCCCGTGCCTCTTCTTCCACTGGTTATTAGTTGCAGACAGTGGCTTTTTGTGTGAGCTCTGAGCCAAAAGCAGCGGCGGGGGAGAGCCAGAGGATCAGGGCTCGGCATAGCCAAACCAGCAGAGATTGGTTCTCCATCAGCCTTTGCCGAAGACAGGGCTCCGGGCGCAGCCAGAACAAGGGACAAAGCACAAGCTGGACTGAAGCCTAAAAATGCACATTACGAGAAATATCTTTTTTTTCTTTAAAAACATTAGCTCCAGTGCCTCCCACATTGACGAACAGGGATCTAACACTCACTCCGTTTGCCTTTCTCTGTACCTACAGACTCACTCTTTACTTAAAGTCTACCACATTTACATCACCATTGCAAACAGACAAACCTTACCGAAATGCTCCAAAGTGCAAGGTATTTTACTGTATTGAATAGATACTTTCTGCTGACAGTGACATCTTATTTGTATGTGGAATGAAACATAAAAGTAATAGCCATATCTGAATTTCTTGCATGAAAAAGTTTGATGGATACATTTAACATAAATGGCTTCAATATTTTTAAAAGAATACGAGGACAAGTATCTGAAGCTAGAATGCATTTTATGGAAAATTCAGAAATAGTTGGAAAAAAAGAATTACAAATTGTCTACCCGGGGGTATTTTTTCTAAGGCCTGAAGACAAAAAAAGAAGTTGTTATAAATTACAAAAGTTATAAAGGTTTTAATAGTATTTAGTAATATATAATTTAAAATAAAATGGCAAAAATAGTTCAAAATATTCTGTGCCTTGATTCTTATATGGGAAATGGAAAAATATTCATGTATCACTTTCTGCTCAGTAGGTAAATAATAGCAGTGTGATGCATTGCACAAGTTCCTCTGAAGATCACTGCCTTGGGTTTGGAGCAACTTGAACACTGGCCAAGCCCATGGCACCCTGCACTACCTTTTCTTCCACAGAGGTATTGATCTGCAGGCATGCAATGGTGGAAAGGAAGAAGATGATTTCAGTAACCAGAGTTACCTGTTTCAGCTCTCTCCAAAATTCGATATCAGTAAATTGCAGCTGTTGCCCTTGGCAACTTGGGAAATTCAGACATTAACCACCCCTTCCTCACGCTGGGAAGGTTATGGTGACTGTGGCCTGAAGTCAACAGTGCAACATCACAGAGCAAAATCAGCACACCGCAGGGCAGGTATGCTGCTGCTGCCTCCGTTGTTTCTTGTCATGATACCTTCTAAACGTCTCCTAAATAAAACAGAAAATAAAGCAGCTTCACTTTAGCCAAAAGACTGAAATGACCGATTGTGCAGAAAAGGAAACATAATCCTGGTGAATAAAAAAATCTTTCTATTTTCCCCCCACCTGCAGAAGTGATGACCTATGTTCCAAAAATCATTCCTCCACACCTTAACTGAAACATCCTTCTTAAAGAGGAAACAATTCAAGAGCAGGGAGCGACTGCAGATAACTACCTGAAAAAAAACAAATGAAGACAGACATCCAATATATACCAGAAAAATTTCTGAAAGGCTTCTGAAAAACACTGTAACAAATTTTTTGTAGAATAGTTATTATGGTGATAATGACACACACATATATATAAACCTTATAATGTCTTTTCTATGTGAGCAGTTCATATAACATTTGATTAATTTTACAGATTGTACAAACTGCATATCGAGATCATTTTTCCCACTACATCTTTTACAATTTTTCCTGCTGTAAAATGGAACACTTCATACCACAAAAGAAAACCAGTCCCTCTTTCTGGAGATAAAATTACCGCATCGTGCATCTTATTGCCATGGAAGACTGAGGTGAGTTCACTGACAGCAGTGAGAACTTCTGACAAGGCTCCTCCCTTTGGAGAAAGTGCCTTTGCACCTGCAGAGGTGAACAGTTTTCTCCTCACAGCTTGGTCTTGGTTACTAAAAAACACACTTTCAGGAGCAGGGTATCTATTAAAGTTATTTCTTGAAGGTAAAATACTCATGACTCAGTGCCCTGAGCAATGGCTTAGACTTTCCTTAAGGAACGGCTTTACAGCGCAGCTGAGCCAGTCCAGCCGCAGGCCACCAGCACTGGTGCTTGTCTGATCCCACCACCACCTGGTTCAGAAAAAATTTTTTGCCAGTTTAGGTCCTTGAATTAGATTCTTGGGTCATCAGACAAATTGTAGCACTGTTGCAAGGCACGAAATGGATGCTGCAGCTGTCGGCAGAGAAGGACTCTCCCTCTTGGCCACAACTGACATCTAGAGAGGCTTAACTATACCAAGAAATTGAACTTTTGGAAGTCTTGCTTCCAAGCTTAATCAACTCTTACAAAGACAGATGCTCTTCATGCTCTTATTTCCACAACGCTCCTGACATAACTTGCTGCTAAGTGACTAAAGACATCAGCTACTCCATTGATAGAGCAGAATAAATCCCGAGGTGGGGAATTAAATAGGATTGCATAGCCTTAGTTTCAGAGAAGCTTAGTCATTACAAGGATTTTCAACTTAGTTCAGTGACAATGGACTCGCTGAACCTTTTCACCAAGAAATCATAATGCAAATTTTATAACTGAAGTGAGTCTGGAGTTATGAAAAAGTATACTTTTCTAGACAACTATGATTAGTGACATCTTAGGCAACAGTAAATAAAAACCCTATAAGTAAATAAATAAAAAAATAACATCGTTTCATCATTGTAATGCAGACTCATGGTTTAGGATTAGTGCTTCTTTATTTAGGGTCTATTCCAAAATATTCTGAAGCCAACAGGACCTTTACATTAACTCCAGAAGGCTCTATCCACCTCTTTTGAATAGAGCAAGAAAATACAAATAAAAGAAATAGTTAGAATTTAAATATACTTAAGTGAAATTCAGGAAGTGAATTCAGAGCGCAGGTCTCTCAGGGCCCCCTGTGTAGCATTTATTTTCACTTCTAATATTGTGTCATTACATTTAATGAACAGGAATCATACTTAGCAGACGTACTACAGCAGAGATTCACCAATAAAACTACCTGGGAAAGAGAAAATGATTCAGCTTATATTATTTTAATATCTCATTAACATTCCTAACAGAATCTCCCCATGTGGAAAATAAAAATAGCCTCAATTCAACACAAATTATGTGCAAAGATCTGCCTCAAAGTAGTTTCAGCAGAGATTTAAAATTTCTCTGACTGTAGATCCTTGATATTCTCTCCCTTTTCTTTGAAAATATAACCATGACTACTTTTTAAAATATATTTTGTTATGACAGACTTCAATGACACAAAATTCTTCGGGGTTACAAGCCAACAAAATTAGACATCTAAATAACATTTTGAGTAATTGTGCTTAACCTTACTAAGGAAATCAAAGTGATATCCTGGGTATCCTGGCTTCACCCTCATAGGAAAATAATCTCTCAGGGCCATGTTTGGTCACTATTGCAAAGCAGACCTGGGGAGGAGAGGAAAGGAGAGCATCTTTCAGCGAGATCCCTTGGACAGAGAAGCCAAGGCATCAACTTTGTTTCGAAGATGGCCCAACAGAGCATCCTTTAATGAATAGTGACAGTTCTGCTCTACGAGAAACCCAGCTCAGCACCCTTACAGGCAGAAGCTCTGCCAGAGCCCACAAAAATAAAACTGGTTCAAGAAGCAGAAGAGAAAAGTGAATGCTAATTATTAATTAGTAGAGCTTCAGGCAATTATGTAACTATCAATGGAAAGCTGAGACAGATACATGACAAAATCAGGCAGAGAGGGAGACAGAATGACAGAATGAGGGGCCAAACATGACAAAAGTATTGTTTCAGTCTCCAGGGAAATTATACCTTTCATGTCCATTTATATTTGATGTAACAGGAAAGTGCAATAAAGAAGAATAATGATTCGGTCCCACTAAAGGAACTCAACGTGATGTGCCTTCTGCTTCTAGGCATCCGTTCCACAATTATTTTAAATCTCTGGCATCTCTGTGGCACAGATGAAGTATCTGAACATCAAAAATTAATGTGCTGAAAACCAAGAACCTATTTGCTTTCTTTCAATTCACTTCTGCACTTAAAACCTTGGTCGAAGTACAGGCTTCCCAGCCCATCCATCTAAGGTCCAGCCCCTGCCTCTCCTGCTAACCCTGAGTGGGACTCACCTTGTCTCTTCGCCAATAGCGTCAGTTCAGAACTGGCTATAGCTGGCCCAAATCTATCGCTGGGACTTTTCTAAGCAAACCATGGAGGAATTTGGCTTTTCTTTCCAGCAAATCCTATGTTACCCTATGGCATAAATGAAGTCTGTGATTCTGTGAAGTCAAGTTCAGTGTGAATCAGATTTTCAAGGATGTTCAGGGACAAACTTTCAAGGCACAGTCCACACACATGCATGTCTCAACGGGTGCATCCCACAGCGGTTTGCACAAACAGATGTTAGAACTTGCCCATTCAAAGTGGATTAGCACATAACTTTTGCACACAAAATAGGCTCCATGTACATTTCTCGTATTTTTTTATAAAGTCCAGGGAAAAAAAAGGGTGAAATGGAAATGTTCCCCACTTATCAGGAAATCTATATTCTGTATAAAGTACAAAACAATCATTGTGACTGACGTCCAAACCAAACATCTTTGAAACACAACAGTTATGGTAGAGAACAGCACTGGAGAACTAATGCCAGATTTCTTGATGCTGGGGATTTTTTTCCAGGTAAAACTCTTCTTGAGAGGTCAATTTAAAATCGCTTCATGTTTTTTATCTTGGCATTCAACAGCTAAAAAATATTACCAACCTAACTTTTGAAGTATTCACAACTGCAGACTGGAAGTTTAAAATGTGTTATCAGAGGTACTGCCTTATAAACACAAGTCCCTGTGCTGTTTATCAACTTTCCTGACATGCCTGTATTACCATGCTATTAATAACAAGATGTTGGGAAATATGTTTGCTCTGGGGAAAAAAAAAGAACTTTTTCCACTGCCTTTTAGGAGTCAAGCACAGGAAGAGTGCCAGAAGACTCCAAACCTTGTTAATGTTGTTAACAAGGATCCAGCCATTATGAACAAGGCCTGTTATTTTGGTGCCAATAGCCATCCAGAGGAGCAATCATTTTCTGTTACACCACTGTTTTGCGAATATTAAGGGAAATTAGGAAAGTAGGAATTTTGATTCCTCTTTTTCCCCAAGACAGTTTATTTTCCAGTCTATCCAAGCCGCCTCTGTCTTCAGGATGTAAATTTGTTTTGCAGGTGTTGCTGATGCCTTTCATATCTTTAAAGGTGTGAAATTACTGCAAATGTCATTGTACTTTGGCTCTAACACACAGTGCGGTAGCACGGGATGCAAAACTGACTGGAATAACGTTTGGCAGCCCAGCCAAGACACCCCCCAAATTCTGTCAAACAAGAAATGCTTCCTTACCCTGACAGACTGAAATCAAAGAACCTCTTCCCATTCCTTACTAAACATCCAGAGTTTTCTAAACCCATCTATATAACCATTTTTCAAGTAAACGAAAGCTTTTTGCCCTAAAATTCAAAGCAATTGGGACATCTTGCAATAACCGTTTATTTCAGGTTTTAATTAATATAATCCTGAATCTTGAATTCTACTCTGGGAACCTCTTTAGAATTTTATCTGATTATGCTAAAGCCTGTATTTTAACTTTGGCTGTGGCTTCATCAGAGAAGAAAAAAGACAGAGAGAGACTAACAATCCTGGAAGGAGCACAAGGAAGAAATGTTGTTCAAGTCATGAGAAGGACAGATGATTTAGGAAGTTGTGACATAGCAAATACCATTATTAATTAATGGATGTGGTAGTTAAAAGTATATCATTTTTCTTAAAGGGTCAGAACTAGATTATGACCACAGCCTGCAACTCATTTTCCCACTCTCTGCTGCTCTGGATTTCATGGGTAGACTTTCCCACTTTTGAAAATTACAACTCTTGAATGGAACGTCAAACAAAGATAAGCTAGAAACGCTGCTGTGGCACAGACTGCTATGGTTGCTCAGTGCAGAGGCATGGGAGCCTGCCGGAGCACGCTCCACACAGCAGCAATCCCACGTGTCCCGCTACTCCTCACTGGGCAAGCCCGGCCCACCTCCCCAAGCCCAGAAGTCCAGGAGATGAAGGACAAGCAGGATCTCATACTGTCCTCACTAGTGTGCACCTTCTGCATCAGGCTCGTTCGCCAGTCTGGGACGCAGCCCCTCCACCAACTGCTAGTTGGACTATCCAGGCAAGGACAACATCTCACAGGAGATCTCAAGTTTTGCAGACTCACCCTACGTCTGCATGGGCATAGGCAAGCACCAAACGATAAATATCAGGCGTTGGTTCTCATTTAGTAGCACGGAGCAAACTTCTTTTAGTTACTAAAGAGAAAGAAAAATGCCACAAAATTACACAGGGAAGTTTAAAATGCATTGACCTTGCATTAATGCTTTTAAAAGAAATAATGTCCACTTAAGCAACCTGAGTGTTGGCTGCTAATTATCAATGGAAATGTTCAAAATCTGGGGAGAATGTAAGGTACTTTCCTTTCTTTTATTAATAGAGATGACAGAATAAAAAGCTGCTTCTACCACGGTATTAGGCGGTAAACTGCCATGTACAAAATAAACTATTCAATTAAATTGTCAGGTGTGACAAGAGTAATCAAGATGTTAAGGCTGAACACTCAGTAACCTCTAGTGAAAGGAGTATTTTTTACTATATAAATGAAAAATTATTTTACACTATGCATAAAAAACATTAAATGGGTACCACTAAAAAAAAATACATAATAATCAGACATGGGAAGTAATTAAGTCTGAAGGAAAAGACTTATGACTTCTCTATACAGATATTATGAGTACAACATTGTCTCAAGGTCGATTTTTTTGCTAAAGTCAGGTTCACGCTGTAGCTCACACAGCAATCAACACCAACATTTGTTTTATAAATGTTTACAGAGAATTTTCTTTCAAAACTATTCAAAGATTAGTCATCAACATTTTGTTCCCAATGGTCTTAATAAAATAACCTGGAAAGTTATTTAATTTTTTAAAATCTCTTACAGGAATAGTTAGGTTTTACAGTCTTGCAGTCAAATTAAAAAGCTACAGGAAAGCACACAGTGAGGCTAGACTAGAAACATGCATAAATCCCGCATTTCAGCTGGATCCATCTTTTGCAAACTATCACTTTTCTAGATATCTCCATAATAACAACAACCTCCCTCAAAAACCACTGAAAACACACACAGGCAAGCTTGAGCATTTTTTTCCCAAAATATTTGTCTGAGAAAATGATGGTACTTAAACTATCAGTAAAAGGAAAAACCCACATCTGGAGTCTCAAAATCTGGAAAACACATGACCAACATCAGCAACCAGACGTTTAGGCATTAGAAAATCAAAATCCCAGAAACAATGTGTAATTAAAACAATATTGGCAGATTAGATATACATATATATAAAAAAAGACATTGCACACTATCTAAAAGGTAGCATGTCAATTACGAAAAAGCATGAATTTCATATTCAAGATTTTTTGACCACTGAAGCAATGCTGGGCATCATAAACCTCATTTCTACACCATCCATCTGTGCTTGCAATAATCTGCACCCACAGGGGTTTAGTGTTTCATCTTTGTTTTGGCACTCAATTAAGAGAAAGCTGCTACTGCTTCAATTACACCGATGCCATGAACATTAGCACAAAATAATCATGTAATTAAGAACTTTATGAATTAAAAAATTATTTGAGAAATACATTTTTAGATTGTAGCTTTGGTAACCTGACGAATTCGACAGATCTGTGGAAGAGGTTAAATAAGTATATTGAAATTTTCATGGGACCAGCTGTTCCCTAGCACTTTATTCCCATAACATAGTTTAAAATAAGTATGTGAACCTACAGACTCAACCCACATGCAAACAGATATATCATTTAGAATTGTGGGCATGAAAAATTAGTATTTACATTTTTTTTATGTGAAGAGATAAAATATTTGTAAGTATTTCGGAGGCCTAGTCTGTTCTTCAACTCTGTTGATTTTCTTCTGATTCACCCATAGAAAATAAAAAAAAAAAAAAAAAAACTTTCTCCAAATTTCAGCTCAGCTACGTTGTATTATATGATATAATTGACACAATGTATATATTGGAATACAGAATTTAACCAACAACAACATTGTGTAGGTGTATTTATATTGTCAAGCCTTAAAATAGAAATTATTTCAATATAACATTACAAATGTGCCCAAAACCTGAAAATCAAGAATGGCTTCATCCTCAGTCCAACTTTCTTATGCGTATGCAATATGATTTCATATAATTGCAATAATAATAATATAACTTTCATGCTTAATAGTTTAAACCATGCCTGATATACATGGTCAGAAAATTTTAAAATTTACAAACGAAAGTTAGAGTTAAAGGTGACTACATGACACTGCTAAACTTACGTGAATTTCTAGAAAAATAGGAATAGAAAAGGAATTCATACAGTTAAAAAGGCCTATTGAAAAGCAAGCAATAAAATTTAAGACTCAGTTCTGCCGGTTATGAATATAGATGGTCCCTGTTTGACATGTCGAGTATAGGATTGAAGTTAAAAGCAATATTGTTTCCACAGACACGAGGTATCATTGAGCAGAACCCTTTTACAAGAAGGCCGCGTCATAAAACTTACAGAACCGCATCGAGGCATAAATGCAAAAAGTCTTTGAATATGAAACCTCTTTTCCCTGCCTTTTCTACAATATATGCTTAGATTTTGTTCTTCCAAAGCCAACCTCATTTGCGAATGCAGGAGCTGAGGCACACTGAGAAGTTATTACAGAGCTGAATCAAAACAATTTCTTAAGTTCTCCATTTCACGGCACGTTTTACAGTGCCCTTCTGAGGCCTCCGGCTACCCGGATGGAGAGACCTCAGCGGAGAACGTTTCTAGAGACGGCCTGTTCTACCGAGGAACTTCCCCAAAGCCAGAAAAGTCACCGCCGGAGGTCTCCTCCCGTTCCGCAGGGCCTGTGCCGCTGCTGAGGAACGGCACCGGTGGACTCACCGCTCCTCCTCCGGCCCGAACCCCCGTCTGCCACAAGCGCTTCAGTCCTGGCTATTAATTAGAGTCGAAGTCCCTTACCGCCAGCAAGAGCAGCGCTCGTTCCGTGCTAAGGACCCTGCTCTCACGGGTCACCGGGTGCGCCTCCAGCTCCGGTTACTGGAACCCAGCGTCAGCCTTCGACCGTAAAAATTGCAAGAGAGAAATCGCGTCAGCTGACAACGGCTCAGCGCTGCTCCGCTGGTGCTGCGCTCCTCTACCCAGAGCCGCGCGCTGCCCGCGCAGCGGTACCAGGCAGGCGTGGCGGTGCCA
>NW_010563631.1:9396-27439 GCF_000687285.1 Phaethon lepturus | reverse complement strand
TTTTTTTTTTTTTTTTGCACGTTTCACGTTTCTTACTAGTTGCGGCGAGATACGCATCTGTATTTGAATGTGAAACTCACTTAATAGGTTGTATTTTGGCACATCTCAGAGCTAGACAAGACGATTTAATTTGCTAAGTCTCGCTTCTGCAGCTACATGTAATTTTCCTCTCCTGCTAAAAGTCCTTTGGAAACCCTGCAAAAATGTAATGAATATGCAAAGCAGCCAGCTCTCAAATCCGAATCCGGTTTGTCTTCAGAGACTTTTCAAAACGCCCAAAGTGATGAAGATATATTATGAAATAATCACTTTTGCCTAAAATACAGGAATGTGATGTTTCGTACTTTCTCCTCGTGCGTGTTCCTAATTTAATTGGTGACAGCTCAAATATAATTCACCTGAAATAAAAATCTCTAAAAATCAGTTAGGGTTGCTCAATTGCTCTTACTTCTAACACAACCTTAAAAAGCAGGAAATCTGCCAGTGAAGTCCTTGCCCCTCTGCTTACACCCCCCAGCTCCCAAGTTTTCCTTCTCCCAATACTTCACCCACATCCACCACCTCCTTACTGCAGCCGCCTGTCTTCCTGCCACCTCTGGGAAATGTGCAGCTTTGAACTGAGACCAGGGAGAATGGGAAGAAATGGGTGTTTTCCCATGGTTAAAGATGTTGAGCTGGGCTGCTTGCTGCTGCCGCCACCGGTTGTCTTGATAGTGGGAGTCGGTTGCAGGACCAGGTTGTGATTCCTGCACTGATTGTTGACAAATATTTAGTAGTGCTGTGTGGTGTTTCTGTGGTTTTTGTTTTCCTTTTTCCTAGGAGTTATGTTTGTGATCAGAGTTAAGGTGACATCCAGCATTTGGAGAGGAGGGCATGGCGTATGGGGTGATAGGCTGTGGATGTGAATGAGGTAATGTGGAAAATGAGGATGCATGGTTGTGGGTTGCAAAGGCTGAGTGAAAATCTAACTTGTGATTTCCTGATTCTTCCATGGCTGTAAAAGAATGCCATGTTGCATGTATGTTAAACAGCTTTTTCTGTTATGGGGAATTTCCTAGTTGCTTTTACATTTTTCACATACAGAACAAAGACAGCTGCTCTTCCCTGTGTGTTCCCACACTCCTCACTGCTATGGACGATAAGCAAAGAAGGGGGAAGAAGGAGCAGCTCAGCTGCCATTGCCACGTTCACTTATTCCCGCAGACCTTCCCATGCCAGCTTCGCGTTCCCGCCTTTTGCCGCAAAAGAGTTTGCAGTTGGTCATACCTTAGAAGATCTACTTGCTTGCTCCTTGAGGCAGTAGATCATTCTGGTTAGCTTCTTAGGGTTTGCCAGAGGACATTAGTAGGCTGTTATCCTGAACCAGGGTTGTTTGGGATCACAGATTAGAAAGCCTAAGACTTATTGAGCAGGCTGTGGAAGAGGGGTAATGCACATGGTGCCCCAGGGTCTTACCCGAGATGCTCTCCCTGGTGAGGAGCACACACAAGTCTCCTGGCTGTGAGCTCACCCCATGTCTTCTCATTGCGTAACTTCTTCTCGTGCTCACCCTTTGCCCCACAAGCACGGTCCCTGCTGCACTGAGGAATGAGAACAGCAGTGGTGGGAAGCAGCACTTTACATCTCTTAGATGCAGTTTAAAGGTCACCTGAAAGTTGTATGGCACTGAGACTTGAGTGGGTGTGCTAAGGCTTTGCCAGAGTCGGGTAGGTAAGCAGATCCGGGCAGCAAGAGCGATGCTGCGTCTCCTTCGGGTTAATGGTCTCTTTCCAATTCTAGCAGTCCTGCGCTGCTTTCTTGGCAAACCTTGCTTGTCCTCCTCCTAAGCCTCATCTCACTCCTCCCGGTTGACTAGCTTACCTGCTTTCCTGGCTTTGTAGGCTGTGAACTGAGCCGAACCAGTGGAGCGGACCAGTAATATCTGGAAAAGCAGTGTAGCTGGCAGCGTGGCAAGGCTGTCTCGGAAAGGGGAGGGAGCCTTCCCCTTATAAAAGTTTAGAAATACTTGGGATGTTGTTGAGGTGAGTGCAGAAGGAACTCGGTTTAACGAGAGGAGAAACGAGGTCAAAAGGAGCAGTGTTTGAAAATGTCTTCTCTGCAGAAACTGGTAGCAATCTGAAATGGAAAATTTGCGTGGCCCTCTCAGGAGTTACTGTACTAAATTGGGAAAACAGAATCAGTCTTTAAAGTACAAAACAAAGGGATTTCGGTCTTGCTTTAAATGCAAATGTCAACGCAGTCTGAACTGTGGACTTGCTACTGACGCCTCCATAGTACATATTAATCCAGTTTTATCTGTCATGAGGAGATTTGTTGATTAGAAGCCTCTAGGTAAAGGCTGCTCATGGACTGTTGCTGCTCTTCCAGCCTGTGGGCTGGAAAAATGAGCTCTGTGCCTTGCCTGGAGCTCTTGGGCTGTGTGTAATTTCACTGCTGCTGTCCTCCCAGGATTCAATTTAACTCTCTGCACAAAGTTCATTTATGGAGATTTATGTAGATTTTTGTGCTAAGACAGATGACTTTTCAGAGCAAACGGGTATTCTTGTAACAGTCACGTAAGTTAATTTGTGGTATTGATGGTAGAAAGTCAACATCATTTGAAATGGGAGGATAGGAACAGTTTACTGAAATGCCACTAAAACATAACCTGTTAGTTTTGTTTGTCTTGTCAAAGTTTGTACAGAATGGGAGGATTTTTCTAAGAACTTCTGTGAAGTAATGACAATTTTTAAAATACTGAATTATGTACCATTTAAAGGATTATTTTAAGTGATTTTCCTCATTTTCCTTGTTGCTGCTCACGTATTTGTGTGTAGACAGTACTTAATTGTTTTTCTTTTCTGCAATTAGCTATTATTTTTGAAAACTAAACTGTATCTCTGAGATACGTAGCTCTTAAATGTTTCCAGTTTCAGCCAGAGTTCCAAAGTGTGCAGTTTATTAGCTTGAGCTCACCAGCAGCTCCTTGAGGTGGCTGCTCAGATCTAAATGGCTATTGCTGTCCATTATGTTTTACAAATACCAGCATACAAAGAATAAGTGCAGCAGTGGTTTTGTTTTTTGTATTTTCTTGGGTTTTTCCAGGGGTTTTCTTCCTGAAGGGATTGTTTCTAAGTATCCTGTTGCTGCCACATACATTTTTTTTTTTAAAGTTTCTGTTGGCCTCCTAACTGTATTTTTCTCTAGAAGAGTTTAATCAAAGGTTTGTAGCAAAAGCCTGATCTTTCAAGTGCCTCCAGAATGGAAGTTGAGTTCCATTTGTTACATCTGTACGTTCAATTTGAGCTGATGAAGATAAAGCAGATATTGTTAAAAAAACCCAACAAAAAAGAAACAAAAAACCCCAAAAAAACCAAAACCCACACACCAATGTGCAAAAGTGCATATTGTAAAAAATAACTTGTGCCTTAGTTTTACTTTTGATTACCAGTCTCCTAGTGCCCCTAAGCATACATATATTCCTGTGTCAGAGTTTGGGGGGAGGGGGTTGCACATTATTAAAATAGTTTCCCCCCAATGTGTGCAAGTTGTTCTGTAAGTGCTGATTTTTAGGTTACTAGTGTGGGGTTTTTTTAAGTGCAATGTGATAGTAGAGCCACAGTAATGTTAGCAGGCCAGCTCCATGTTTTAGTTCTGTTACTTTCCCAACCAACTATAAATTACACGCTTTAGACCTTATTGATTGGTGGTTTAGCTTAATACAGTAATACTGGAAATTATCCGCTTGTAGTTGTGAAAGCCATCGTAGAGTGAAGAGGTGTGTCTGTGTGAGATCTTAGAATTCTCTGAAGAGTTTATTATTTGCAGGATAACTGTGGATAACGGGTTTTATGAAGTTGAAACTTGTGCACGTGTTTTTTCTGCAGCCGTAAGGGTAGAACGCTGCTGCAATTTGTCTGTTGGCAGCCCTTAGAGTGCGATTGCTGTATTGCTGAATGGTATTTCATGTCACAAGTATCAATGGTGTGCAGGCCTGTTAGAAAATGGAATGGGCAGGTGAATTCAGAATAACGTTTTTAAGCTATATGTGTTGGAATCCAGCAGTATTTTTGCTTTGTCTGCAGGTGTTGCTGCCATAATTAAGATCAGCGGAGGCATTAGATCCTTTTTGTATGAAATAGGGAAAACCGTAGAAGTACTTGGTTCTGAAACACCCTTTTACTGATCCAGCTTCATTAATCCTCTGGGGTTCTGTGAAGCACTTTTCTTCTTTGCTTTCCTTTTAGAGTTCTCCACACAGCTATGAGGGAAAAAGATTTGAGAATTAAGGAGGATCTAAACTGATGAGCTTTTTTTTCTTCAGGGAATCAAGTATTCAGTAATTCTTCGGAGTGTTTTGTGATGATTTTGATCTGAAGATGCAAAAGAGAGTCAAGTAGAAGCAGTGAGCAATATTGAATGACATTCTTGAGAACAAACATGAAGTGGGAATGCTGAAAACAAGCTGGCTTCATGTTTGAATCATCTTTTTTGTAGGTTCATTTCAGCTATCTGCTGATTTGTTTTTTCACAAATGTTTCCAGTAAGTTAACGAGTCAAAAAAATAAAGCTATCGCCCCTTTTTTCACTTCCATACGTGGTCTTATAATGAGAGAAAGAAATCCTGTCCTCTGATGAGGAGGGATGGGCAGTGGGGGGAATGCATCTGGATGTTGGTGTTCTGGTGCTCATCTTCTCTCTGTTTCTACTGTTTGCAGGTTCTGTCATCCGTGATGGCGTCAGCTCTACCTAGAACCCTTGGGGAGTTGCAGCTCTATCGAATACTACAAAAAGCAAATCTCTTATTCTACTTCGATGCCTTCATTCAGCAGGGTGGTGATGATGTCCAGCAGCTCTGTGAAGCAGGTGAAGAGGAGTTTTTGGAGATAATGGCTCTGGTAGGCATGGCTAGCAAGCCACTTCATGTCCGAAGGCTGCAGAAGGCTTTGAGGGACTGGGTCACGAACCCTGGTCTTTTTAACCAGCCGCTCACCTCCTTACCAGTCAGCAGCATTCCAATATATAAGCTGCCGGAGGGGTCTCCCGCATGGCTGGGGATATCCTGCAGCAGTTACGAAAGGAACAGCAGCACCAGAGAGCCTCACCTGAAGATTCCAAAATGTGCTGCCACGACGTGCGTGCAGAGTGTGGGTGCAAGCAAATCCGATGTGGTGGGGAGCTTATCGCTGCAGAGTGGCAGTGAACCGAGACTCTGGCAGGGACACCACACCACAGAAAGTGAACATAGTCTTTCCCCGGCTGACCTTGGCTCTCCAGCTTCACCAAAGGAAAACAGTGAGACCCTGGATGCCGCCGCTGCTCTGTCAGTTGCTGAATGCGTAGAACGTATGGTTCCCTCCCTGCCCAAAAGTGACTCGAATGAAGTCAAGGAGTTACTGAAAACAAATAAGAAACTGGCAAAGATGATTGGTCACATCTTTGAGATGAGTGATGAGGACCCTCACAAAGAAGAGGAGATCAGGAAGTACAGTGCAATATATGGCAGATTTGACTCGAAAAGAAAGGATGGCAAGCATCTCACCCTCCACGAGGTAAAACACCTTGAGTGACAGTGGGCTTCCTCCCCTGTTCCTACACCTTTTATGAGCTGCTGTTCAAAGGGTGCACTTTTTGTATGGGCGCTTCTTGCCGGCTGACAAGAGTTGTGTGTCTTACAGGAGCCAAAGGCAGTCCTGCCCTGGGTTAGAAATCTCCGGTGCAGTATAAATACCCTTTCTGGGGTGGGTGTGTGCATGCGTGCACTGATGACTTCAACTTTGTGTCATCAGACTGCTCGGTCACTGGTGTGGCCTGTCAGACAAAGGGTTTAAACTGAGATAGCGAATGAGTATTGCGCTGAGCATGACCCCTGGGATTCTAAGCATTTGGGACATTTTTAAAGTAGTCCTGCCTTGATATTCCCTTGCAGCTTTGAGAGTTGACTGGTTGTTTGGAAGATGAGTAACTAAAATTGCTTGTATCTGGTAACAGGATCACTTGGCTTGGTTACTACCCTCTGCTGTCTTCCCCTTCCTCGAGACCCTGCTTTGTAGCTTGTGCCCTCGAGGTAAAAAGGATTCTGCTGATGAGGTCCCTAAACCTGGTGGGGTGGGAATTTTGTGTTTGAATTGGGATGAAGCTTAATTATACAACCTGTGGGGTTTTTTGGGCACAGTGGTCTTAAGCCAGTCAAATGCGGAGTATGTGAGGAGGAAGGGAAAGGACCATCTCCAGTATTGATGGGTGGCTCTAATTTGAAGGTTTGTCCTTTAATACCTAGGTAGCATCTGTTCCATCTTGTCCTTAGAAGTCCATGTGGGCCTCCTTTGCCTCTCTCCTGGCATTCTTGAGGCTTCACACTGCATATGTTGTAATGCAATAGGTGTGTCTGTGTGGGGAATAGTTCCCTAGTGCCAAAGTACAGTACAAGAGGAGAACAAACATTAATTCAAAGAAGTGCCAAAACACTGTTGATATGAATGCTGCATCAGCATTTTCACAGTTAACAGTGATTGCAAAATTTCAGTTGGATTTAAAATTTGGCATGTAAGGCTTAGCTCCCAAAAGGAAAGGCAATGTTTATGTTACAGGAGTGCCAAAAATACTGTACTGGCTTTAGCCTTTTTTTGCTTCAAGAAGTAGTTTTCTAGGTGTGTGATCCATAGCGTCAGACTAGGTTCTCTTCATGCTTCTGAGTAGAAGGGCAGAAGGAAACAAGGTGTATTTCTTCACATTTTTGTTTATGCATTTAGATTTATAAGGCAACTGTGCATCACCAGCAGTGACTTCACAAGGGCTTTTACTACAAACTGGGGAGACGCTTCAAGGGAACTTGCCAGAGGTCAGCTGCGTTTCTACCACACTTATGTGCTTTTGTGGCTTTACGTTGAACGCTTATAATCTATTAATTCATCCAGTGTGCAAGAACAGATCTCATCTTACTCCCTTGACCTTGCAGAAGTCTCTCCCGTAACAGAACAAGTTGCGTATGAGATGGAGGCAGGATTTGAAAGGATTGATTGTGTAGATGCCCTGTGTATGTTGCTGCAGAGTCAGCATTTGGAGAAAGGGGCTTCTTGCCACCCGAGGATGGAGGCAGTCAAGGTGTACAACGTGTACAGCTCTGCGCTTTTGCAGTCTCTCTCTGGGCTAGCCGGGGGCAGAAGATACTCTGAAATCTGGGCAGACTTCTTGTAGGATAATTTCCTGGCATCCAGCAGTGTACCGGGAGGTGGGTGCCGGGGGCAGCTTTCATGTAGGCTCAGGAGTGGCTCTGTGATTCTGGCTCTTGAAGGAGCAGGGTAGCAAAGAACTGGAAGAAAGGACAACTTCTCTGCCTTGTTAACTGTTGGGTTTTTTTAGTGCTGCACTACAAATTTTTACTACATCATTGTAAAACCATATTCAAAAATGGAATGAGAGCATGGTTTGGCTTTAGGAAATACTTCTATCGCTATTATGATTAAGGGCACGAGATCAAAGGAGTATGTGGTTGACTTATGCCTCACTTACGCATGTGGGGCCTCGCTGAACTTGATGGGAACGGCACACATGCAAGCAAGAAGAATTTGCTCATAATTGGTTTACTGTTTGTTTAAAGAGGCTGGATTTCACAAAGTTCTCTCTTGAACAGTTTTCTCTCTATTTCCATTTTAAAGCAGAAAATACACAAATAGTAGCAATGAGGCCTTTTTTTTTGTTGTTTAAAATCTGCTAAACCAGAGTTTGCCTTTTGTAAACTCAACTTCAATGGATTTTTTTTTTTGGATCGCTTAAACAATTTGCTACTCAGAAGGAAGAACTTTAAACAACCAGGGAGGTAAGTTTCTGCTTGTCCAGAGACTGTGTTTCTGCACGTGTTAATGCATTCCAAGGCTGTCATTCTGCCTCACAATATAAGGTTTCTCCTTGGGGCTGGCAGTGAACAGCTGAATAAACTTCACTATGAATTTAAAAAGCTTAAGTAGTGTTTAGCTGTTTAATGCAAAGATCAGGATATCTCTTGCTGCTCAAGCAGAGTGGAGTTGCATGTAAATTAAATTCAAACGTGGTGGAATTATTAGTGGTGAATTAGTGAGAATATTCTCCGTTTCAGTATGAACACTGGAGTGCCTCAGAGGGGTTGAGCAGCCATTAGAGGCCAGTGAGAGCTGTAGACACTGAGTTGGTTTGGAAGTCTGTGCTGTTAGTAGGATTATCTGTGTAAGGCACTGATCTAGCATAAAATCTGATGCAGAATCTTTTAAACAAAGAGGTTCCAAAACTAATAAACATACCATAATCCATCCCATTGTCTTGGTATTACACAGCTTTTCAAGCACGGAGAGCACTTTATGTTTAATGTCAGACTGGAGGAGGGATGAGTATGAGGCATGCCCTTGAACTCGGTGACCCATGCATGTTTGAGTCAGATCTGTAATTTGTGTGTTAATATTTCAATGCTTGTCTAGCTACCTATAAAACTGAAAAAAATCCTGTTTAATAGTGTGAGAAACAGGAAGAAGAAATGCAAGTAGTAAATTTTGCCTAGCTCGGTCTCTTCCTTTTCTTTTGCTGACTCACCAAAACAGTTGGGCTTGGTATTTAATTACGTGTTTTTAGTGGGGGAATCTATGAACCCCATCAGATGGGAATATACCCATCCCTCTTCATAGAGCCTGGATGGTTATGTGCTGCTCCATATCATTAAGGCTTACAGCAAACAGAATCATTATTTTTATGCATGCAACACTCTCTATCTGCAGTATTATGCCTCCTGAGAAGGCAGGAAGCCATGATGCGCTTCAATTCAGTAAGTCTGAATGTGACCTGAGAGGAGAAACCAGGGAAAACAAACAAAGATACGTTTAGCTTCTGTCATATATTAGGATAAACAGCATTTGCCTGTAACAACCCAAAGCATTTTCAGTCATTTCAGCTCTTTGCAACCTTTCAACGCTTTATTAGAGGGTTAAAAGACATCTCAAATTACTTTGTAAGCATTAGCCATATTATTCCTCCTCTGCAAAGTAATAGCTATCACTGTTACAGAAATTAATGCCTGCTTTGGATGGTAATTCTTTTCATCTGGTGTTGTATTAATCTTTTAGTTTTGTATCTTTTTCCCCCCTGTCTTTTTTTTCTGAAAAGATAGATATTGTAGAGCAACTGTTCCTCCCTAAGGGGTGATAGTTTGTTATTTCAGTACTTTGTATTGTAGGAACATAGTGACCTAGACATGTTTCACAGATTAAACCTAAACTTCCCACCCTTGTACATCTGATCTCTGTGAGATTATTTTTTTGTCGGTAGAGACTGAAGGATCAGGCAACATATCTAGTTCACCTGTTAAAGAAACGTTTGCACTCCAGTTAGCATTCAGGTAGTGCAGGAAATGCCCTACTCAGAGGCTATTGTGCTGAACACAGGAAAAAATGCTTATGAAATATTAGGAACAGCAGCTCTGTGTGAGGTTTTACTAGAAATACTGCATGGACACGCGCCGCTGAGAGAAGCTCAGCTCTTTTGATACACGTTTTTGTTTTTTTCAACCTCCCTGGAGAACAAGTGTCACATTAGTCAAAATGTATTTTTTTTCTAATTTGGATGACATCAAACACTGTGGCGAAGGACAGCATGGTTGCGTGTCGTTCATGTCTTATGACAGCTTCCATCCTTCAGGGCTGGAGCATGTGGTGGCTCGGGCAAGTTGCTGGCCGCTGTGATTTAATTCACAAGTAATGTTCTGCAGTGTGGGAGACAGCAGGGTAAAGGAGCGAGTTTCTTAGCCTTCTCCCAAGAGGCACCCTTCAACTGCAGACCTGCTGGTCTGTCCTCAGCTTCACCTTCTGTCTGCTTCCATGAAAAGCGTGTCTTGTACGAGCAGTGTTTTTGGTGTCTGAGGTCACACATATGCGGTCCTGCCCGTCCTCAGCCACGTAACCCTGTGTGCTGAACCACGGCTGTTCTTTGCGCTGCCAGATGGAGGGGTGGCGATGGCACATCTCCATCCGTCATGAATATGCTGACTGTGCTGTGGACAACCTAGCTGCTTCGTAATATTCACTAGCCCGAGACAGATACGGAACATACTGTTGACAGCAGCAGCAAAGCTTAGGCTGTGCTCATTTGTGGGAAGCCAAGCCCATGCAAAGCAGCTTAATTTCTAGAAATAAAGAGTAGAAGAGTTGTGGGCACTTCGGAAAAAACACCGGTAGTATTCTGTCAGCCTGTTGCCATTACACCTCGTTACAAGTGCTGGCTGTCCTTCAGCTGAGGAAGAAGTGAAAAGGTCTCTTCAGCCCCTGCTTACTGTGGAAGGAGCAGGGAATCTCCTCTCCAGCATCTCTGTTTCAGTGTCTCTCGTTGCATTGATGATTTGTTGTTTGTCCATACTGTTGAGCACAGGCTTTTCAGACAGCAGTATTGTTAAGCTGGTATAATTCATGGCAATATCACCACTTCCTATAGGTTTCTGAAGAGCATTGCAAAACTGTTTTGAGCCTTAACTTAAGGCTTCCTCCCCGCCCTGCTCTTTATGAAACTATTGCCAGCAGCAAGGCACTAGAAATATGTCCCAGCAGGCTCAGGAAAACATCCTTAAAACAAGTTACATTTGATTCATGTCTGAAGATAGTCTTCACAAACATGAGGGTGAGAAACATAGCTAAAAAAAGTTTAATCGTTTCTTAAACCATCACCTTCTACAGAATTTATGCTGTATTCACCAGGGAAAGCCATCTGTACCCACACTGTCAGGGTGGGTTTTTTTTTTTTTTCCCAAGTCCTGGGCATATTGCGTTTATAAAAATAGTATTCCCTGTAAACCAGGCTTTGGGAGCCAAACACTGTGAATGTTCAGAGCTACTGTTTTATACTGAGATTTAATTAATTCTGGGATGAGGCACAAGCAGTGCACATTGAGAGAGTCTTACAATACCGTTTTACTTTAAAGGACATTAAATGTACCAACTACATTTATATCTCGCCTCTTCCCAGAGGCTTACCTGGCTTAGTAAGGGTATAAATAAACTGAAGAAATCCTCCAGGGTTTAATACACAGTTATAGCTAATTTTACTTTCAATTGAAATTTTTTATTATTTCAGAAGAACAGGTACTTTTACAAGCACAATGGGTGAAAGTATGCAAAAATCATGAATCCCTGTTTCTGTGTTTAATTTCCAGCTAACAGTTAATGAAGCAGCCGCTCAGCTGTGTGTAAAAGATAACGCGTTGTTGACCAGGAGAGATGAACTCTTCGCACTAGCTCGGCAAATCTCTCGAGAAGTTACATACAAATATACTTACAGGACCACCAAGTAAGGTTTTAATTAATTAAAAAGACCTTTATTTTCAGGGAACTAATCAGTCTGATAACATTTCTTTTGAAGCACTAGAGACACTTTCTCTTGCTCTTTAGCTAGCAAAATGCTCTTCTGAGGAGGGAAGGAAAATGCTGTTTAAGTCACGAAACTTTCAAACTGCTTAGATTTAGCTGTCTTGAATTACCTTTTTATTTGCTCTCTGGTTTTCCAAATTTTGTGATGGTAGTGCGTGTTAAGGCATCTGAGAGGCTGGCATTTCAAGTATTTGAGGCATTTATGTATTTCAAGGTTAATGTAAATAGGCAGAGTAGCCAAAGCTGCTTAATGTATCAATTATTTTTTTTTCTCAATATACAGATTTGGCCTGTTAGTTCCAGGGAATGGAAAAGATAAGGTCATAGGGATTGGCTTACAAACTTGCTTTAAAGGAACTGAAGCTGAATCCCAATTTAAGTTGTTACTGTTCTGTTCAATGACCTGCTCTTATGAAAAAGTAACAAAGGTTTAATAGCTTTTAAATCCTATTAAAACTTTAGAATTCATAAATACAATTGAAGGTCTATATATTGCTTTCAAATGCTAACTCTCTCGTGTGTAGTGTGATACCCTTTCCAAATACATTTTCCTACGCTTCTAAGAGCTTTTTATGGTTTTCCCTTGCTCTCCTTTCTTCCATAGTGATTAATGTAAATATACATCCATCCTGGGTAAGCAATGCCAAAGGCATTTCTGTAATTCTCTGTGCTCAGGTTGATTTCCTTTCTGTTTGGCAGAAGACTGTATGAGTCTCTGGACACTCTTGAAAACAGCACAAGGTGCTTGTATTCCCCTATACTTGACATTTACTGCCAAGTCCAAGTGAATTGGAGGCTTTTCCTATGCATCTCACTTACTTTTGCCTGATTATTTTTTTTTCTCGACTCTGTTTTTCATTAATATTTCTGATGATCAGGGTTAATGTGCTCTTTACTGATAGCGTATGTGTCTTCTCTTCTAGATCTAAATGTGGAGAAAGGGATGAGCTGTCACCAAAGAGAATCAAGATAGAGGTACAGTATTGCGACTCCTGCACGGTGACCTATGCAATGCTAAAATTCGCTTTTGTTTTGAAGGGGTCTGTCTTAGGGAAATTTGTCAGAAAAATGTCTGACAGACAGTTGATGGGTGTGAGAGAGAGGGAGGGGGAGAACATCACCACCATCTCTGCAAATGTAGATGCTTGCTGGAGAAACCTGTAGGAGCAGGGGTAAAGAGTAGGATTTGCTTTATGGTAAGTTACTCTGTGTTGTGCACTCTGCATGAGTAGGAGGGGGAGGAATGGGGCCGACTGACTTCCTGTGGTGGAATAAGCTCAAGTGTTATAGGAAATGTCTTTCCATAAGGCCTCCTGCTTTTAAGTAAGTGTGAGGTGGGGTTTGCTTAATTCACTGGAGTCAGCTTTTGATTATGTCTAGAATCCAGAGTTCTGGATGAGGATGGATGGTGGAATACTAGCCATCTCTGACTATGCTATAAATTACCGATCATATTGAAAAGTCAAAATCTAAAACCTGTATATGTCAACACAAATTGTTGTGCCTGTAGATAGTAATTTACAGTTTTTTGTAATTAGTTTTGTGTGAAAAATAAAAAAAAAAAAGGCAGCACATGTATACATGGCTAATGTATACACCTGCACAAGATATTGCTTGGGCAGATGCTGGGAGTTTCTTGTTAAGAGTGCAGGAGCAACATACATATAGTTTACCTTTTTCTTCTGTTACCACTCCTGGAAAGTAAATTTGGAGCCTTTTAAAAAGTCACTTTTAATAAAAATAATACTTAGAATTTTTAAAAATTATTGTTATATATACTATATACCTATAAGAATAGCAGATCTTCCTTTTTAACTTATTTAAACAAGTTACTGTTTCACTGTTAGGTGGCTAATTCGTCCTTAGTGTTGTGGGGTGTTTTTATTGTGCTATCTACACCAAACAGTGTAGGTTACACGTGCATTAGAATGTAAGCTAGGCCTGAGCTAGATTTGTATGTGACACAGGTATGTGATGCATTCTTTAACTTAGAGGAATGTTGCAGCATATTCTGGAATGCGTTTCTGATGTAACTCAATTCTGTGATAAATGATGCACCAAACATAAGGCTTTAATTTTTTTACAGCAGTGCAATGGTTTGTTAGCTGCACAGAGGCTTTTCCTGTGAGGGAAACTGGTGAGAGCAGTTAGTTTTGAAAAGGCAGTTAGGAATAGGTATAGAGGAGTTAATCTTATTTATTCAATTTTTTAAGTTCCATCAGTCTGTGTACAGTTGTAGATTGAGTTCTATATAATATAAAATAGACATGTGTGTTGAGGATTTACTGGTGGCTTTGATGATAAGTCAGTGATGTCATTTAGATGCTTTAGGATTTGCTTGTTCTTTGGACCAGAAAAAAGGGCGGGGGAAAAGCTGCCTTAGATGATTTTATCCACCTTCACCATTATCTGTCTTGACCAACACCTTGCAGGATGGTTGCTTGATTATTCCCCTTTTTGTCCAGTCTAGTCCTAATTTGTAAGAGCTGGTGGGCAGCTGCTGCTCCTTTGCTTGAAATAGTATTTCACTATTGGATTTCAGCATTAGGAAGTTTTTCCTCTATTCAGTAATGATTGATGATGAGCAAGTATCTAAAATGACACACTGCAAGGGAGGTACTTTTTTCCACAGGATCTTCACTGAAAGAAAAAGTACAATTAAAATCCTGAAAAATATAGGGTGAAACTTTAGGGTTTTTGGAGAGCAGGAAATTTGGGCAGCCTTAGGGGACGTGCATTCTCTTATTTTCTGCGTGGGGAAATCTTAAGAGTCTGGAAGGCCTGCTTTCTCTAGCTCAGTAACTCTGAGAGAGGATGTTTACTTGATTTTTCTTTGTATTTAAAATTCCCAGTCATATTTTAAAGTGCTTGTGAAAATTTCATGTCCTCACTGTACAGATGGCTATTTCAGAAACAGGACTTTTTTCCAAAATCTGAACTTGAAAATTAAACGAAATGAAACAATCTTTCATTTGATAGTATGGCATTAATAATTACGAAATGACCAGTGTTGTTACCAGCATAAATGTTTCTTTCCTTACAAGTTTGGGAGTCTTCTAAGGAGTAAACTTTTATTTCAGTGCATTACATTTCTGAGGTATACTGCAAATCATGGACTTTTCTTCAAAGAAATGAAAAAAGATGCAGTATGACACAGTAGATCACACTTACATGTGGGGTTCCGGGTTCCTGGGGCTTGCGTTTTGCACATTTTTGTTTCTGTTTTGGATAAGAATTCCTTACCCTGTTTTTAAAGTTGCAATGCTTCATTGTGGCTTGACTAACTTGCTGTCATGCTAATATTATGCAGAGGATGCGAATATGGGCGATTTTTTTGTTGTTGTAACTAGCGCTGGCTTTTTGCTTTTTTCTTTCTTTCTTTCTTTTTTTTTTTTTTTTTTTTTGGTGAAGGTCATTTTACCTTTCTGTTTTTAAGGCTGAACTCTGTACTTTGATTCTCCATTCCTTTACCCATTAGTCATTAATGTCTCTGCAAAGCGTGGTCTAAAATACTAGTGCTTGGATTTGGAAAGACTTAACACCCTGTTTGGATAGTGTAAAAGATTACTTAAAAAAAAAAAAAGTTAATTTCCTGAGATGTAATAAACACTTTAAAAAAATCTCCAGAGAGACTCTGAAGGTCATCCTCGAGCAGAGCTGTGTGTGCAAGCTGTGACATTGCTATGTTACAGCCACCATTGCAGATTTTTCCTCTTCATGAATATGAAACTCTCACAAGCATTACAAAGAAACAATATGCCATGAATTACATCAAATTACCTGTAAAAGCCTTTCTTCCCCTGCAGGCTCTCCCCCTCTTATTTGTAGAGTGGGTGGGTGAGCAGTGGGAGTGAAGTGTAGAGAGGAGAAGGGAAAAAATTCCAGGCAAATGACAGACTAAAGGTGCGGAGGGAGTGAAGAAGGGAGTGGAGTGAATGGGGATTTGGAAGCAGATCATAAAAAGAAGGGGTTGTAGTTTCTAAATCTGCTCTGGACGCAGAGCAGGACGGGCGAATAGGGGTGGAAATGGCGCATCCTCCCGCTGAGCAAGGACCTCTCCTGCACAGGTGTTGTGGGGCAGGGGTATCCCTTATTTTTGTCATCTTCCGTGACTCAGTGCCAGCACTGCTCAGACGATGAGCTGTTGTGGCACCAGCTCAGGAAGCAAACAAGTCACCGGTATATCGCGCCGAGGTCACGGAGGGGGAGGCTACTCACCGCTGCTGCCGCTTCGCGTTGGGTTCGGAGTCAGTGCGAACAGCCAAGAGAGCAAAGAAAGAGAGTTTTTAAAATATTCTTGCTGCCTGAGGTATAAAGGAATTGTTCTGCGTGTCAGTGTCTGCGTTTAGCGGAACGAGAGGTGTGGGGAGAGCTTGCAAGACTTAATTTCACAAAGCTCAGTGGGAGGCAGGGGGCACAGGCAGGAAGACCTGAGCGGAGGCTGTGAGGAAGCGTCTTCCCTCGGTGCCGGCATGGGTGGAGGGAGAGGAGAGAAAAGGCCCACCTCCACAACTGCTGCCAAGGCTGAAAAGAAAACCAGTCAAAGTGTGGGATTTGTTTTTTCACAAAAACAGCAAAAGCAGTAGAAGGTACTGTTTGCATAGGAAAAATGTCATTAGAGGGAGCAAAAAAGCACATGTGGGACTGAGAACATCTGCTGCACGAAGCCGCTTGAAAAACAACTGAGCAGCAGCATGGCCAGCCCGAAGCGCCGCGCTGCGTGCGGCAGGCCCTCCTGACCGCAGCGGGACGAGGAACCACCAGGCAGACGTGGTGCAGAGCAGGTCGTCGCCTGGCCCGGCCTGCTCCTCGTCAGCCCTTACCGGCGGCGCGCACATGTGGGACTGAGAACATCTGCTGCACGAAGCCGCTTGAAAAACAACTGAGCAGCAGCATGGCCAGCCCGAAGCGCCGCGCTGCGTGCGGCAGGCCCTCCTGACCGCAGCGGGACGAGGAACCACCAGGCAGACGTGGTGCAGAGCAGGTCGTCGCCTGGCCCGCCCTGCTCCTCGTCAGCCCTTACCGGCGGCGCGGTGAGGAGAGCAGCCGGCCCTGGGGAAGGGCCCCGGGAAGATGATCCAGAACTGCATCATCATCCCAGTTATCTGCCTGACTGACGGGTGACAGTCACGGCAGCGGGCAGCAATGGGCAGCCAGGCCTGCTTTTAGGAAACAGCCTTTGGTTTTCTGTTGGAGAGTGATCACAGATGTGTTATAAAGAGCCGCCTTACCTGTTGTGTTGTAAAAATAGGATCCTGAGTGACAGGTTTTTGTGTATTCAGTTTCTCATCTTCCTACACATAATCGTTCTCCTCCCCCAAACAAATTCAGGTCTAACTATAAAAATGGTCAGTGCTCATGGAAATGTGCTGCAAAGCCTTTGTTTCTAGAGGATGAGGTTTTGTGGCAATTTACCTGGTTATGAAATGTGGCATACCTATCGTGTTTATTTTTTCCCTGAGGGAGGATGTTGGGTGGATAAAAGCAATATGCAATGTTCAGACAGATTTTTTTAAATTTTTTTTTTTTTTTTTCCTCCTGAGCACAAAGAATAGCTTTATTGGCATTATGTTGCACTGAGGGTCTGGCCACCTGACGTGGGTCTGACCACCGCCGTGCAGGTCAGTGGGCAGCCTGCCGATGGCACGGGCCTTGTAGTCCTTGCCCTGTGCTTTTTTCTGGAAGATCACTTTTCTTGTTCTTGGGCTGTAACCCATTTGTTCAGCTGTTGACAAAAATGTTATTATACGTTCATGTGCCTCCAGAACCCACAAGGAAAATATACCTATTTCAGTATACTTTTGATACCTGGGTCTACAGATCCTCAGTGACAGATGTCATTGTTTTCAGGTTTGGGTCTGTCTTAAGATCTCCAGCTTCCTCTCACCTTTTAACAGTCACCTATAGTGTGCTTTTGTAAACATTTCTGGATGTTCCTCTGTTTTACATGAGCTTTCCTTTTCTAATGACAAGCAGGATAAATTTCTCATCTTGAAAACCTTTGCTTCAATGATTAATTTATTTTAATGGAGTCTGGCAGGCGTTCACAGGAACTTTATTTGCTTTATTGGTACATATGCAAGCTGCAAAAGAGATAACATGGTGATATTTCATTTTGTGATGCTAGGATAGGTTCTGTGTGAAATAATTTGAATTTGGGGAGGCTTCACTTAGTTTCTCAAGGTTTGTATATCCAGCTGCTGTGCCTTAGTCTCGACTGCATGTGAACTGGATTTCTTAAGAGTCTCCAAAGCTGCTGTATGTAATGACAGAAACCATAGGCCTAAATCTGCCTGGCAAGGCTGAGTGTAAACTAGTTTAATGTCAGTGACAACAGTTGTCTGGATTCACCTGAAGCTGTGAGATGAGATATGATTGTCTGTGTGTGCCGTTTTAGATACATAGCGGTTGTTGTAGAGGGGCTGTGTGTGTTTTGTGCACAAACTTAAATGAAGTGGATAGCACAGATACGTAAATTTCCAGTCCGGCATTTTCACAGGAAAATGTGAAATGTTCAGGAATGTGGTTTTGGTTTTTTTTGTTACTTTCCTTCTGAGTATATGGAGAGGGTAAAGAAAAGTCAATAATATATACCTCTTGGTGTTTGGTTTCTTCTTTTGCTCGATAGGATGGTTATCCTGATTTCCAGGACACAGTCCAGACGCTCTATCAGCAAGACAAAATGC
>NW_010563631.1:0-9365 GCF_000687285.1 Phaethon lepturus | reverse complement strand
GAAAGAGTGAAGACTCAGCAGCTCTTAATTCCCAGGTAAACCAACTACACAACACTCTGAATAATACAGGCCTTGTCTTTGTACATTGATTTTGATGTATTGTTTTGATGACTAAAGTAATAACCTTCAATTTTCAAAGGTAACCTAGCTTAGCTGTGCTTGCATCACTTAATTTGGGTTTACCTTCTGAAACTGCTCTGACACAGTGCTACAGCTTTACCCTTGTTCATTCCAAGCATAGTAGGCTTGAAAATACATGATTGCCTGTTGGGACCAAGTAGGGTACTATTGGTACAGTATGTGCTGTGTTACTTGTGTTATTAGCTATATAAAAGCTCAAGTTACTGAGTCTAGAGGAATAGAGTAGGCAATCTTGAGTCCTCGGTTCTGACATTTCTTGAAAGTAGAAGGGCCATTATATTTCGGAAAAAGTGAACCTCTGGATCTGAGAGGATAAATTGACTTTCTGAATAACATCTAGCCTGCTGCAAGTGCAGTGTTTTCGAGTATCCAGAAAGATTGTTATAAATGAAGACAGGTTTCTGATTCTTTCTTTGTCTTTTCTGTAGTGTATCCCAGCCTTGAGGCAAAATGCGCATCTCCTACTGGCATTTGTTGCCAAGGAGGGATTTCACGCTAAGTTGCAACAAATTTATTTTGTATAGCTGATTTTGGCAAATGTAATCACGGAATTTTCACGTAAGATTACATTTAGGAGTTACACTCCTGTTTTAAGAGACAGGATAACACATCTAGTCTCAGACCTCCTATTGCAAAGTAGCATACAGTCATCCAAATCTGTTTGTTGTGATACATCAAAAAGCAATTATGATACTTGTTCTGATATCACATAATGATTAAACGAACTTGATTTTTGCAAGCTTATTTTCATCTTGTGTATGCTTTAAAGTTTTCATTGATCACTGCTACGTAACAATGGACTAGAAATTTATTTTAAGTGCCTTGGACAAATACAAAATACAAAGTGTATTTGCAGCTCTGCAGGGGCTTCATGGTGATCAAAAACGTCATTGCAGTTTAAAATACTTTCTGTTTTCATCCCAATTAGACAACAAAGATGAGTGAGAAATGTTTTGTTCCTTTAAAAAATTGTTTTACAGTTCAAAAGATTTAAGGAGTGACAGAATAGCAAAGTTAAAGCACATTTGAAGTAAACTATTTGAAAATAGTTTCTTTTTTTACCTACCTCCCAACACCAAGCCTGAGCTGTCAGTGTTCTTCTTCAGAACTTGAAGAGCTCTAAACCAGAGTAAATAAATATCAGTCATGTCATTACCGTGCTGTCAGGGTCATCACTGTGCTGGAGAAGCTCAGATTTTGCTGGTCTCTTATGCTGTCATTGTATTTGTAAAGTGTTGAACTGTGCCGAGTAAGCAGACTTTAGTGGGAAGTCAGAGCTTTCATCATCTCCCAAGAAACGTTAAGCACTCTGCAATTAATAGGCCTCTGTCCTAGTTGAAACAATTACGGTGTTACCTGAAAAAGGAATTCATTTTCTCCTGTCAATGGCAGATGTTAAGTTTGTACACTTTCTGTTCTTAGGTTCATTGTGGCTCTTAGAAATTAACTTTCTTGACTTACGGTTTTCTTTTTATTTTTGCAAGATGCTTATTTACATTCTCAAGAACAAGATTATATTGAAAGTTAGAATTCTCTTGGCATTAAAGTCAATGACAAACATTCAGACGCCAATTCCTCCCACGTTGCACTGCATTGTTTAATTTCGCTCTCTAGAGGTGTATAGGTCTTGTTCTTCTTCTAGACAGACATTTCACACCTTTATCCCCCACAAACATACTGTCATCCTACACTTTCAGAATGGCAGATTCTTAAGCTTGTGTAGTGCTGTTTCCTAAAATAAAGATTCCAAGATGTCTGGTGAAATCTTGGCATAAGTTTTTAGCAGATGTTGCCATTGCTCTTGGAATACTTTGTGAAGACATGTATTTGAGGAGAGCTAACTGGATAATTAAGAGACTATTTTTTTGCTTTTCTTGAGATTCTCTTCATGTAACCTGCAGTCCTAAGGGGGGGGGTTGTATGTTTTCGAGGAACAAAATTTAACATTGCTTTTCTGCGTGGATGAACTAAAGCAACTTGCATTTTAAGTATTCTTGAGTGACTCAGAGGTACAGTATGAAAATCTTTATGGGTGCAAAAATACTTTGTTTGCTTGATAGTTTTGAAGAAACTGTAAAGCACACATCTGTACATATGAGTCAACAAAAACCTATATCTAGGCTGTTAGTCTTATCATCTGATACTGGTTTTTTTCCCCCCCTGTGTTTTGACTCACTATATATATGTGTGTGTATAGAGAGAAATTTTTTTTTGTTTTATTTGCAGTCAGAAAAGGTGATGGCAAAACAGATGGAGTTTCTTTGCAACCAGGCTGCATTAGAGAGACGTCTTTCCACAGGGTGTTACAGACAAAACTTTTTGAAGAGCACAGCCCCAATGGCATGTCACTAGATAATGCTGATGGACAAGGTATGGTAGCTTCCAGGCATGGCATTGCTGCCAGCAAATTCGTTTGATATTACGCAACCTTTGTCAGTGGTGTTATTTATCTAGTATAGAACACTGAGCACTGAATGGACAAGACAAGATCTCTGCCCTGAAGTGCTTACAGTCTAAATAATGCAATCAGATGTACAGTCAGATTCTGCTCTGTTACTCTAATGTATCTGGGCAAACTGCTTTCCCTATGGATAATGTGGGGAGGGAGGAAGATGGGATGTGCTACCTAATCTAGTTGAAGTCCCTGCTCATTGCAGGGGGTTTGGACTAGATGACTTTTAAAGGTCCCATCCAACCCAAAGATTCTGTGATTATTGAGGGCAGAACTTGGCTCTAACTTTATCCTAAGTTTTGAAAACGGAGCAGAATGTTGCGTTTCATCTGTGTGCTTTCTTTTTTGGAAATTGAAACTAAAGCAGATGATGTCGTTGGTACCCCTTTTTGTTTACCATTTTGTGCAGTCTAGGAACAAAACCTGAAGAGCTGGCTATGTAAATTAGTCAGAACTAAGCAGATTCTAATGATGTTCTTAGTAGCTTGTTATTCTTCAAAAAGCTTACAGTTTTGTGGTTATCTCTTTGATTTACCGACTGGCTATTCCTTAGCTTGAATTAATTTTAGGAGTGTTTGTTTTGTTCGAGCTCTTTCTGTTTGGATTTCTTTTTTTACTGTTGTGAAATGAGACGAAATGTTACAAACACAAGAAATACAACTAGAAGTTATTGTATCTGTGTGTTTTTAAGAGCCAGTTTGTTTAAGTGGGAGAAGAGAAGCGGTAGAGGGACAAACTAAGGGAATCGATATAAGCAAGCATTAAAACATAGGTTTTCGTTTGTGTGTATTGGTAAAGCAATGCGGTACATGAGTATGCAGGGAGAATTAGGTGTGGATCCAGCTCTTCTTGATAGTGCAAGCTTCTTTATATTATTTGTCTATTGTGCAGTGAGAACAGGAATTTTTAGGCGCTCAAAGGGGTTTTTGAGCAGAATGAGAGGGGTTTTTTAATTTTTTTTTTTGTCTGGCTGAATGTCCCTTTCTAGCGGTGCCTGTGGAACAGTCTGCAAAGCACCATATTTATATAAGCCTTGTTTTGCTAGAAATCTTTCCTGAGCAGCTGGAATTTAGGATGCACTTTTGCTGATAGAATTAGTATATCTTTAAGTCTCTACCTGTTCTTTAATATTGCTTTGCTTTTAATGCATCAATGTTTCACTGTGAACAACTCCAGGTGAAAGACCGCTGAATCTCCGAATGTCAAATCTGCCAAGTAGACAGTTGCAGCACATTTCACTGGATGGAGAGCAGCATGTTGGAAAACCTCTGTGCAGTGATTTGATCCGGCTTTACCCCAGTGGTGAGGCAAAGTCCCAGTCCTCAGGTTAGTGCTGTCCCTTGTATATTACCCACAATTTCTTACAAAGCCTGTGATGAACTTACTAATACATGATGTCTCTGAGTGAAGAAGCTAGTAGCTCAGCCTGGCATGCTTTGCATGTAACCTTTTAATAAAGGCTTTGGACAATACTTCAAGAGGAGTGTTACTTGCTAATCTAGAATCAGATTGAGTATTATTTGGGAAAAGCTTAGAGGATGCAGTAACTAGTTCAGGTAAGCAGGTTCTGACACGTGTCTGTCCTCAGAGAGCAGTATTGACCCAAACTGCTGCTGTTAAATACTTACGTTGCTGTCATTGTAACGCAGTTGGATAATAACATGGCTTCACTCTGTATAAAGGAATCAGACTTTTTTATAAAAAGATGTTTTATTCTGGTTTATAAGGAGCTAGCACTGTTTCCATACTGTGAACCAAATCATGCAGTAAGTCTTCTGAACTGGGTTTCCGTTTCACTGACTTCTGCTCACTGGCAATCTTGTCATTGGGAGAAACTCATGCTAAGTTTTGATAGAAGAGAGCAAGAATCCTTTGTGAAATCTGTATGGGTGGTTTCAGTTGAATACTCGGCACACTGAGATAAAGCCAGGGAGATTCTTGAGACTCTCGCAACTTTAAGAATGATAATAAAATCCCACCTGAGTTTGGAAGATGCAATGGGAAAGAGGTTATTTGAAAGACAAGATGCAAAAGTAGTTGTTTTGAAGACTGGGTAGAATCCTCCATCTTCCACTTTGGTATGCCATCTTAGCTCACCTTTTTTCCAGTCTGTCCCAATCCCAGTAGTAATTCACGTAGAAAAATTTCTAGTCGGGGATTTTTACCACTCAAAATGCAAGTGAAGAGTGCGTCTCCACTAAGCTCTGCTCCCAGAGAGAATGGAAGTAAATCTGTGGTGATTACTCTGTCATCACTGCAATGTAGCTGAGGTGGTTCTAACCCAGATGGGTTAAAGCCCAGCAGGAGGAGGCAGAATTTATTGCTTCCACTGTTAGTATCCATGTGGTTCATGGACCTTTTTCTTGAATTAAGAACAGAATGTATTTGTTTCCTAGCAGTGTTTTTAACATCTTTTTTTCTTTCTTTCTTTTCCTTCATGCAGAAGGCCTTGGTATTTTAAAGGATTTTCCTCATTCGGCTTTTAACAACATAGAAAGGAAGGTCATAAAAACAGAACCTGAAGATACAAGATAGTCATTCTGCTCTGGAAAATGGTGTCATAGTAAAGAATGAAACTTCACAAGAGAAAAAAAAAAACAGCCTTAAAAACCAGTGTTGCCTCATTCAAATAAGAGATTTCAATAGCCAAAGCCTAAGAACTGGTACAGTAATCTGTGGAAACAGGAAAGCAAGAGACACTGCAAATTAAAACAGTAATACAGGCGGATAAACATTCCTGTAAAAGTGGTTTTATAACGTGGGAAGATTCACAAATTAATATTGTGGGTCTTCATTATTTAAGAATGTATTATGTATTTGTATAACTTATCAAAGTAAATCTAGATGTCGGGACGTGTATTGAGTCCAGTAGATGTGGCTACAGTTCATTTTACTTGAAATTTCAATGTCTACTTTAAGTGTACCTAGCGTAGATATGGTTGTTAAACATTTGAATTAAAAATCCTTGGAGAATTAGGAATGCGAACCTCGTGACACAATTAACAGCAAGTTTGCAACAATATTTGTAGAAAAAGGAAAATGCGTAAAATATTTCATGGTTTAAAATGTTACGTGGATATAGCATTTGGTAGACCTAGACCCTGCGTCTGTATTATAGCAGATGTACTTGACACTTAACTATTGTTACATCACTTTCAATGGTTTCAGCAGCCTTTGCGTAACACACTTACAGCATAATACCTACCTACAGTTCAGGAGCGTAGAAAATGCCAGTTAGAGTGTGGAAGAGTCCATATGGTCCGTTCCCATTTTGTTGGGAAAAAACGATGGCTTGATATACTGTACAATTACTAAAATCTCATTTGATAGGAAACCCAAGAGACCAAGTAGCATGGACAGGGCTGCAAAAATTGTGATTCAGACCATTATAACTTTTTGGACTTCTCTGTGGATCTTTTAAAAAAAAAAAAAAAAAAAAAAAAAGGCATCCTAGGTGTGGCAAAGATGAAATATGATGCAGGATTTATGCATCAGTGTAACAGGTTGCACTTGATATCCAGAAACCATAAGATCTTTTGGAGGAGAGAGACAAGGAGTTATGTCTTTAGCATGTAACTCCTTATTAAGTGCTGTCCAGCCCACATGATTCTATGAATATACCGTATACTGCATACAGTATGCCAATACGTTTCTTTATATATGTGATTAATGAACATCTGTATTCTTTATTTATTTGACAGTTTTTATTTTTTGTACATTTTCACTTTTGCAGACGTCATTTTATCTAAGGAGAAATAGTCAGCATATAACTTTGGAATTTACCCTGCTGTGTTTGTGTGCATCCATTTTTCCTCTGCGCAACTCCCTCAATACGAGTTGCTTTCCTGCAGTCAAAATAGTTATATGCCTCAGTTTCTGAATACAGTTTTTGCCTAAAACGTGTTCTGGAGGGGAAAGGGAGGGCTGAAGAAAGTAAGTTACTATGCCAGTGGGTAAACTTTCATATTCAGGTGTGCACTTCATGTCTGCAGTTTGCTCTGTGTCATAGATGTGTATTAACGATTCAGTCACAGTCTGTGTTGTACTGAAACGGTCAGCAAAATGTGAGCTGAAATGTCTACACTGCAGTCTCTTATCACTGTAAACATATCTATTTTATCACTTTTGATTTGTGGAACAAAGCTTTATAGTAGAAACACCAGTAAACAACTTTTTATACTATTAAAATGTTTGTTTTTTTAAAAAAATGTTTCTTGAACTGTATGGTACTGTTTCACTTACTGAAGTATCTTACTTTAAGCAATGGAGTTCGCAGCTTTGCTGTTAGAAATAAGAGATTGAATGTGTAGTTATATTTCCTCTTTCCTGTTGTGTGAGCTAGTACTACGGATAAGGTATTTCTTCAGTTTGTAACGTTAGCCAGTGCCCTGGTTAGTATCTGAGTAGCTTTCATGAGATGTGTATGGAGCTTGTTAAAGGACAGCTTAAGGTTTGAACTGTATGGCTTGAGTGGTAGAAGGTACCAAGCAACAAGACTTTAGAGATGTAGGAAGTGTTCTGGTTTTTCAACAACTGCCATCATCAAAAGTTGTGTGTGGATCACAGAAGCTCTTGAGCTTGCTGGTCTCTTCGATTAAAGTGAGAGGAAGGAAAAAGAACTTGCTAAGCAGCACACTGTTTCAGTTGAGTCCAGAATTTATTTTGTAAACACTAATGTATTAAATTTGCTATAAATTAAAGTATATAACAGTTATATTTTTGAGTTGTAAATACAGTACTTTGTGTCACAACCAGTTGGTTATCTCTCGAATGATATTTCAGTTTATAGTCCAACAGGCCATTTCAGTCTCAATAAGCTGGAAGCAATTTTTTTTACTGGTTTGCAGCTGTATGATTTTTGTTTTTTTTTTTAACCTGGGGGGGAGGTGGGAGGTACATTCCACGATTGCACATACATTTGATAATAGCAAATATTCAAGCATAGGTCTGTCCATGACAAAGGTCTTGGTGGACTGCAACTTGGCTAGCCTCTGGAGTCGCAGGTGAAGGCTTGCCCTCGTCTGCCCTTGAAGGGTTGCTAGATTCAGGGTGCTCTGGATCAAAGGCCAGCCCTGCAAATTATGCCTGTTCTTATTCACATGTTTATATTGTTGCTTACAAAATAAAATTCACCGTGAGAACTCTTTAGTTTCCCCAGGGTTTTTCCTTTGTGTGTGTGTGTGTGTGTGTGTGTGCGCATTCTAAAAGGAGACGTTAATTTGCTGGGGGTAGGGGAGGAGGGAGTAGCGTGAACTGCAGCTCTGGCTGGAGGAAACCTTTTCCTGCTCTTGTGGTTGAATTCTCATCTATGGGTGGCTTCGTTATGTGCACAGCCTGCGGGGCTTCGGCGGGCCAGGCGAGGAGGGAGGAACTAAAGCCCGGGAAGGGGTTGCAGCATGGCAGTCTCTTTTCATGCCCTTTCCACCTCCTGTGCTCTTGCCTTTGTGTGTGCTTACGTTTGCACAAGAACGGCGGGCAAAGCGGATCCGCTAGGAGGTGATCCCAGGTGGCCTAAGGGGACTTTGGGAATCCAGGAGACAGAGCCTTGCTGCCCAGCCCTGGGGCTACCCTCAGCGCAGGGGTCTTGGTGATCCACCGTGTTTCAACCAGCTTTCTAAATGGCGGTCCCCATCTCGGTGGTCGAGTGTTGAAGTGGTGGTGGAGGACAGAAGCTGCATGGGAGGTGGAGTATAAAAAGGGAAGATAAACACACCAGGGAGCAAAAATGCTAAAGAGAAACAGGGGCAACCCCCACCAAAAACCTTCAAAAACATCCAGGTTGCCGAGATGGCACAGAAGGCAGGTGGGCTTCGCAGCAGGGGCAAGAATCCCCTCAGCCCCATGCGAGCAGAGCAGGGTGCAGCCCCCTGCCCTCTCCCCGCCCAGAGGAGGCGAAATGTGCGAAATGGGAACCCACGGCTTAATGGTTGCTGGTTTTTGTCTGCGCTTCCAGTGTGATCTCGCCCTGTTCTGGGAGAGGGAGGAGGAGGAAGGAAGGAGCTAGGCACTGCTGTCTTGAAGGTGCCATGAGTGAGTTAGTGATCTTCCAGCCTGCACACAAGTATAGTTGGAAAACATTGAGATTTTTTTTTTCTTTTAACTTGATCTGGGCCGAGCAGTGACGGGCTGAAGTTCAATAAAAGCGCAGTGATGCCGGGGAGGTGCAGTCCCGCCAGGGCCCACAGGCTGGTGTCAGGGCCACCGCGTTCAGCGCCTCGTCGAGGTGCTGGGAAGCTCAGCGCTGCGAGGTCCTCAGCTGGAAAGCACTGTTGGGTTAAACAACCGTTACAGAAGGGTCATTAACGTTAATTTGAAATTTCAGCAGGCCTGTTTCTCACACAGCCAAAAAGCCTCTGTCATTTAAGATTTTTTCTGCCGGCTACCTGCCTAAAGCTCCTCCATCTTTTTCTAAAGCAGCAATTTGTGTGAGGGTCATCAGGGAAAGCAGCTGCTCGTGGCTGTGCCTTTGCTCGTGGCGATGGCTTCGCCCGTGACAACAGCTGCAGAGCTCATTTCCTCCACACGTTCTATTCGAAGTAACAGAGAACTCGTACGCGAACACCAGGTTCGGACGCGGTGACAAAACGTCTTCCAGCAGCCCCTAGTTAAAGCACAAGCGCTCGTTACTGCAGTAACTGGGGTTGGTAACACTTTGGCTTGGATCTGGGCTCGGGTGGGGAGAGCGCCCGTGCTCGGGCACCCCGCTCTGCTCCGTCCCTTGAGCGCGGAGCGGTTCTCCAGCTGGAGAAGCAGCAGTGTCCCTCGCACCTTC
>NW_010563630.1:801-1107 GCF_000687285.1 Phaethon lepturus | reverse complement strand
TTTGTCACCCAGCGTCACGGTGACAAACCCCATAGCGGGTGTCCCCACTCGTGGGGACGGTGACATGGGTTTGTCACCCGCTGTGACAGGGACGGTGACACAGGTTTGTCACCCCACCATTGTGGGGACGGTGACAGGGATTTGTCACCCACTGTGACAGGGACGGTGACACACGTTGTCCTCACGGTGACACGTGTTTGTCACCCACCATGACAGGGATGGTGACGGGGGTTTGTCACCGCGCCGTTGTGGGGACAGTGACACGCGGTTGTCCCCACCTATGGGGACGGTGACAAGCGTTTGTCA
>NW_010563630.1:416-716 GCF_000687285.1 Phaethon lepturus | reverse complement strand
GGGACGGTGAGACAGCTTTGTCACTCGCCATTACGGGGACGGTGACACCGGCTTGTCCCCACTGTTGGGGGGTTGGTGACAGGGGTTTGTCACCCACCATTACAGGGACGGTGACAGGGGTCTGTCCCTGCTCTTGCGGGGACGGTGACAGACGTTTGTCACCCCACTGCTGTGGGGACAGTGACATGCAGTTGTTCCCCCTGTTACGGGCATGGTGACAGGGGTTTGTCACCCACCATTACGGGGACAGTGATGGGAGTTTGTCACCCCACTGTTGTGGGGATGGTGACACGCAGTTGT
>NW_010563630.1:0-214 GCF_000687285.1 Phaethon lepturus | reverse complement strand
GGTGACAGGCGTTTGTCACCCACCATGACAGGGACGGTGACGTGGCTTTGTCACCCGCTGTCACAGGTTTGCCCCCCCCGGGGCCGGGGACCCCCGTGTGACGAGGGGCAGGGTCAAGGTCACCCGCGTCCGGGTCACCCCCCGCCCCCCTGGGGACTGTTGGGGTACGGGGGGATGTGATGTCACCGGGGGTGACCCCTGTGTCCCCCCCGCC
>NW_010563629.1:0-7800 GCF_000687285.1 Phaethon lepturus | reverse complement strand
GGTACAGGGACAGAGGACAGGCCAGGGAAAGGACTAGTCCCTCCTGCCAACTGCCCACTCCGGCCCCACGGAGCAGCCAGCTCCTCACGCTGGCCGGAGAGCAATGCCCGCCGAGGCTGCGCAAGGCAGGGGTAACTTTACACAATTCACCACAAGATACACAAATCCGCGGCCAGCAGTGTGGGGGTACACTCCATGGGTTCACTTTGCAGGCAGGCTGGGGCAGGGCCCCCCTCCCCAACCACTGCAGTAACGGCGCCAGGAAAAGGAGAAAGAAAACACAACACCCTTCACAGCAGGAAACCAAACGGACGAGCACCTCAGGAACAAGAACTGTCACACTCGAGAACGCTATATACGAGAGAGAGGTCAGCGTGACGGCTCGGGGCAGGGGTCACCTCGCATGGGCACAGGAATCCAACTGGCAGGGGACTGGGTTGCCCAGAGCAGGACAGGAGACTCCTTGGACACGGCAGAAATATATCACTTGGGGTCAACACTTCACTGAGAACAAAACCAAAACCAATGGGCTAGCATAGGGAGGAAGCACTTGTGAAGGGACCATGTCCCTGCTGACATACAGCCTGGCACCTGCAGATGCCCTCCAGCCATGGCTTTGCACCTGCTTCTCCCTACACAACATGTCCTCAAACACACTGGGCTACGCAGAGTGGGCTGGGGCCACCAGCTAGCAAGCACAGCACAGGGGAGGAAAAACAGCAGTGTTAACATCTGGTGGAGTCAGTGCTGCTGCCTGCTCTGTCCTTCTGACTCACAGTCTCACTCCAAAGCAGCACACTCTATTACCAGCAACAGCACGGTTATCACCCAGCAGGCAGGGAAGAACCTGACTGTTCCTTGCTGCAGAGTACAATGGAAGCAAGTTCACCATGGCTGCAGGATTGCCCATCATCACCTCCTCTGTTGACGGAGCCCTCCTCACACCACAGCCTCCAGCCCCTGGAGCTCCGTTCCTAACCAGCCCCATACACAAAACCTTGGCTGCTCACCCGACTGAGGTCAGGCCTCCAGCTGGGTTCAGAATGGTTCTCTAGACAGGTTCGATCTCAGGAGGCTCCAGGAGGGACAGGGTTGGGAGTGACACCCCAGGCCAATGGGAGGTCTCCATGTTTTGGAACATCTCACCTCTTCCAGGCACCATGTCACCAGCTGGAAGACAAAGGTTAGAGTCCAGAGGTCTGTGCTGAGTGCTTGCCCATCTGGTGAATAGCTGGGAAGCAGCATGTCGGACACTTTAGCTCAGAGAAGAGAAAGCCCAGGGCCTGGAGGTGACATTCTAACCCACTCCTCATTCAGGAAGTTCACTGAGAAAAGCATCCCAAATAGTTTCTCCCTAAACTCCCAACCAGTCAGTGCAAAGCTGATCTCCCCCTCCAGCAGGAAATCCCCACCAACTATCTGCTCCCCTCCTGCCACATTGCGGCTTTCATCAGGTTTATCTGCTTCTCAGCCCAGAGGACAGCGCATCAGTTCAGCTACATGAGAAACACATCAGCAAAAACCACCCAGTATGGCAAACCGCACCTCCCCGCAAGACCGTGGTTTCACTTGTGCCATCCTGGTCTGTTCCCTCCACTCAGGGGACTTTCAGCAGCCAGGAGATCACATGGACTTCACCCCCACGTCCTGCTTCTCTAAAACAACTCAGTAATCAGCTCAAACCTTTGGGGAGGGGAGAGGGGGACCAAAGTGTTTGTGGAAATGGAGCCTGGCCATAAATAGCTTCTCAGCTGAGTCACACAGTTGTAAGTCTAAGCACTCTTCCAACACTCACAGACAGAAGCTGCACCAGGAAAGACAGTAACCATGCCACAGCTTAATTTTCAGTAATATGCAGACACTCAGGACTAGCACTAGTCACACACTGCCCAAAAGGCAGGCAGACTTGCCCCTCTTGTCAGACGAGCCACAAGAGCAACACAAGTTCTGACCGCAGGATCAAATTCCAGCATCAAATCCCATCAGTCTCCTCCTAAACTTGGACAATTCTCCCTTGTGTTACTTCTCTACCAGCTTTGCAGGAGGAAGGAAAGCACGTTTTCCCCATTCAGGTAACGGAGTTACCTGGTGTTGGCTGCTCAGCAAGAGGCCCAAGCTGTCTGTGCTGCTGCAGCACACCTCTGCAGAGAAGCGTTTTCTGGGCAGGCATCACTACTTAGTTGCACCAGCCATTCGTCTTTGCCTTCAAGAACAGCAGCACCTTTGCCTGTGTGCCAGACTTCTTCTGGAGAATTCAGAGAGATTCCAATTCCATCTCTCCATGGGAGAACTTAGGGAAAATGATGGCAGCATGAAACAACAGCACATGGCAAAGGCAGCCACTGGCACCACCACACCACAGCGCCACGCAAGAGCTCAGAGAGCGCAACACACGGGGACACAACGGAAGCCAGCAAGGTTGAGAATAAGTCACTTTTGGTACAATTGCAAAAAGATATCAAACAGGACTTGCCTCTTTTTTTGTCTTTTTCTAAGTTTTATAAATAAAGTCTGATAATTCTTTATAAAAACTAACCTCAGAGCCACAAACAGTTTGCGGGAGGTTCATGAGAAACTTTAAAATTATTTATTTATTAACTTTTAACTAGCAAAGTCTCCGAGAATATTTCCCCATTTATATGGTCAAATATTCTCACCCTCTCAGATAAAAAAGCTGACTATAAATACGCTCTCTCTTCTGTCTGATTTTAATTTTAAACTTAGATAATTTAATAACTCTTAAAATGATGTTCCTCTCTTTAAATAAAGGGCTATTTAACCACATAAACTGGTTGTGTAAACCATCACACTAGAGACACTTGATACCCTCAAAACATGGGAACAAATAGTGATTTTGGTCTTGTTCAGTGCAACACATTAGGCACAAAACCGGCCTGCAGTCAACACGGTACCTTCCCTCTCTCCCCTGGGGTGCTGGGCCCCTGCAAGCGGGGGGCAGAGGCAGCAGGGCACGACAGCATCTTCCTTTCCACCACTGCTAGTTTACACAGCTAACACAACGGACGTCTGAAGGAAACCCACTGTTAGGGCACAGAGGCACACCTAGAAAGGAATAAAAACCTATTACACAGAACACCCCAACTGCAACTACGGGTACCAAATGAGACAAAAGCAGCAGATTCAGGCACCTGGCAGTCAGGCACCAAGATGCACCACCTGGAAGAGTAATGAAATAAAGCCTTTGGAAGTGACTGAAAATTAGGGTTCCCAGCCCCCAGGAAGAAAGCCCCCCTCCGGACCTTCCCCAAGACCTTCCGTTGCCCATGCTGCACAGACTTTCTTTGGCTAGAAAACCAAGATCTCGCAGTCTGTCCCAAGGGTGCCCGAGGGCTACAGACCACTGGGTGGGAGGCTACGTCTGCACAGGACAAGGGACGCATCACCACTGCTCATACCAATCTGGACACAACAAAATAAAACTGGAGTGATCAGCAGGCCAGTCCTGGGCCAAGTAGAAGGAACCCGGACCCATGTGGGGAGGGTTTGTGCTTTGGGGATTCCAGGCTGGTTTTGTGCCTAATTGCCCTGCACAGACAAGCTCAGGCAACACTCGCTTCACTAAGACCGGGCGTCCGTTTTGGATTTCACTATTGTGATGACGCTAGTAGTAGCAACCTTGCCAGGGACGAGGGGCCCCATACTGGAGGTGAGAGGCCCTCGTGCAGGGGTCATGGGGCTCCGGGCCACGGTTCTGGCGAAGTTCTGGAGAGCCTCGTATTTGGAGCGGAGAGCATCAAGTTCCATTTTCATGCTGGCGTTTTCAGAGGCCAGCTTCTCCACTTCTTGCTGCAGCTCTGCCTTCTGCTTCTCCAGTTCCTCCTTCTGGGTAACACGCTTGACTCTGCAGCTGGCTGCGTAGCCCCGGTTCTTCAGTGTACGCCGACGCTGCTTCAGCTGGATTATCTCCTCCTTCGACAGGCCCCGTAGATGCTGGTTCAGCTCCCGCACAGACATGGTCACCAGCTCCTCATCTGTCAAGCTGGTCCCATTCTCACCTGGCTCCCGCTTCACCTGGAAGAGAAGGCAGCACACACTTGTGAAACCCAGAGCGGGTACCTGCACCCGCCACCCGCATCCCTTTCCTCCACCTGCCTCTTACCTTCAAGGCTTTGTTTCCTTTGTTGGGGGTCGTCATAACACGACAGCCTTGTCAATCAGGTTCTGGAAGGGAAGAAAGGTCATGTTAGCCCTCCAGGACACAGCAGAGCCTGCATCATTCCTGTGGCAGGGTCCAGCAGCAATGCCCTGTGCTGCTGCACATCCCACTCCCCCCGTCCCTAGACAGCACTCGACAAGCACCCAACTGAGCTGGACTCACAAGTGGCAGATTCTGTCCCTGAGCAGAAACTGCTGCTCCTCCACACCTCTACTCCCACGGAGACTTTGTGGCAACGCTGGGTTTTTTGCTTGGGGTGGGGGAAATTGAAAAACAAGGAGGAGTCAGAATACACGGAAGCCACATTTTTAAAAATAGCCTTGCAGGCAGCAGGCTGAGTCCAGAGCACGGCTGCTCCAGGCCAGTCATGCTGACTCAGCATGCTGGCACTCTGCGCCTCTTGCTGCCAGCCTCATCTTTGTAACTCCCAAGCAGAGCAAGGCAGCCAGTCGCTCCGGCATGCCCTCTCTAACAGGTGCCTAAGAACAGCCCAGAAACTCCCCAGGACAAGAGTCCTACCAGATTCTAGGTGCCCCCAAGGACACAACCAGTACAGTTCAAGAACATGCGACCCTGGGCAAGGAGCACAGGGGAAGCCTTTGCCTCTACAACATGCCTCACTGGACATCCTGCAGGATGGGAAAACTCTTCTGCCGCGCTCAACACCTTTCTGAACTTTTTCTGCTTACCAGGAGGCTAGCACATCCAGGCTCAAGCCAAAGTTCTGCACCCAACCTTTCCCAGAGAACAGAAGGACAACATTATACTGCAGCACAAGGAAGCATTCAGGCACACTTGAATCCCATTGCAAATTTGAGCTGATACCTCAGCAGCCTTCACCTCTCCTGGTCACACAAAGCTGACCCCAGCTGCACATCTTTTCTGTGGGAAAGTCCCTATTGGTCCCTGGCAATGCCAGGGCCCAGAACCACCTTCTCCCTCCCTTCAGAGCCGAAGTATGCTCATGAGAAAACAAAGATTAAGGGTGGCCAAAACCAGAGGAGAGCAGACTCCTTCACTGCCATGGAAGACAGAACTTCAGAACTGCTAAGCGCAATTCGTAGACCTGTTTTTACAGTTTCTCATATCCAAGCCCCTATTTCTGTCCCTATGTACCTCCCCCCTCAGGCTTTTGTTCAGAGTGCTACTACACTGCCCAACTAATTAATCCATTCAGATACTGTTCAACAGACGTAGCTGCACCTCGAACAGCCAGGAACTGCACACCTCCTTAAGTGAGACAAGCATTCCTGTGCAAGCGCAGCCTACAGACACCTCTGTACCTTTTGTCTCTTCAGTGCCAAAAGTCAACAACAATTCTGTTTGCTACTGCTTTGCTAAATGTAAGAGGTACTGATGTACAGTTATAGCCAAATCCACATGCATAAGTCAGCAAATATGAATTTATGCTCTTCCAGCAGCTGCGACGCAGGCTGCCTGCAATGCATCTACCACCACCTATTAGAGGTGAACGGGGTCAGCATTCCTCAGTACACCAGCAGAGACATTCCCAAAGCCTCCAGCCTGCCAGGATGCACGCTATTTATACACAGAGGACAATGCTCCTTCCAACGTCTGCTAGAACCTGACAGTGCTGGTATAGAAAGGGTCACTTTGCCATCCAAGAAAGGCAGCTGTAATGAAGCAGACTTACACAGGATGGACAGCAAACAAGCAACTGCTTCACAAAATCAGTTCTTCTCTTGTTCCCATACTGTTATATTTCTTTCCTACTTGGCAAATAAAACGTCTGCTGGGAAAAGGGGAGAAGGAAGGGAATAACTGGGGAGACCAATAATGTCACCCCTGCAGCACCTCTCTGCACCATCCTCTGGTGAGTGTAAGAAGCCAAGGGCAGGTATGGTCAGTGGGGCCACAGAAGTTTGTTTGCCTTGTGGCACTAAAGAACTTCCAGCTGCCTGGCAAGCACTCAAGCTTCCTTCATTACAGCAGAGCTGAAATAAAACAAATGTGCTGCATCAGGCAGGGTACTGGGAAGAGAGCTCCTTTGGGCAGACTGGGAAATCAGCAGCGGTGCTCCACACAGTCTAGACCCTGCAAAGGCAGTGAATATGACTTCTGCTAAAGCCGAGATAGGTGCAAGAGAGCTATCAGCAGACAAGAGAAGAGGCTGGTCCCAGTCCCTGACAACAGCAATTTAACTTTGCTTGAACTTTAAGAGTCAAACGTTTTTACACAGAGAAATCCAATCTCCTCAGGCAGAAGTCTCCCATAACAGCGTCAAAGCTGTAACAGGACCGTGCCCAAAAGCACCTGGTGATCCCCCTTCTCCTTGCCCCTCTTCAAGGGGGATCAAAATGAGACACAACAACACACAAGTCAGTCAGAAGAATGGGAAGAACAACCCAGAGGTAAGTTGTTGGCTATTTTTTGAGTCCCGTTTGAAGGATGAGAGATAAGGCTATTTGGCAGCTTGCACAGAGGACACCCAGAGAACTGGCACCAAGACAGAGACCAAACTTGGCCTAACTCTCCAGACTGCTGATTGCTCAGCTTTTGATAACTTCCTGAAGAAAGATCACACTGAAAAGTGCCAAACACAATGACTGCAATGAAGAAAATGCACCCTCAACACATTTCCCCAGAGCTCAAAAGGCCTGAACTCAGCACAAGCGCAGCCAATTCTCAGCTCAAAGGCAGCACAAGGGAGCTGACAGCACCGCGCATGATTCAATGCAGGCCCCATTCTCCACATTCCTCATTGTAGAACCGTGCCACGAGCCCCGTGTAAACATGGTGACGTCACCTGTTCCAGTGCAGGCTGGCCTGGAGGCAGTGCCGGGAGGGAGGGAGACCCATGTGTAGGGACAGGGAGGCAGAGGAAGGTACTGTGTGCCACAACAGGCTCCACAGCACCAGGCGGGCAGAGGAACGTGGTTTGCTGGCAGCAGTTGGGCACACCACACAAGAACTCTCTCTCCCGGTGTGGATTTCTTACTCTGTTTATTTGCTTTCTTGTGAATTAGCTCACACAGCCCTCCCAGGAATCCAAACAAATCCAATGACTTCCCCAATTACGTATGAAGTCAGGACAATGCCTCTCCTGTGCCCCTCCCTCCTCCCCTTGGAAGTCCAAGGTGAGCTCACATCCAACCCAGGGCACTTTCACAGCAATTCTTACCTCAAGGAATCTGCCCACCCAGCCAGTTTTAACTGAGCTTACACAGATAAAGGAAAGAGTTGGCTCTCAGAGACCCCTTCCAGCCTCCTGGTAGTGCCTTCCTCTAACCATACAGCTCAAATGTCACGTATCCTGAGCAGTCAGAGACTTCCCCAGCTCTGAACAGCAAGACGCCCCTGTGCACATAGATGCTCCATGTCGGCCAGGCGCTGCAGCCTGCTCCACAGTCCGACTGGACAGGCTTGCTTCCCACTGCAGAGGGAATCTGCTCAGCTCTGAGGACGCTGCAGTGCTGAGCACCGAGCAGACCCACAGTCCCCACCCCAGCCTGCTCCTTGCACCCACCAGGCACCATGGGCTCTGGCGGGGCGGTGAGTCTGCAGGCCCCTATGGTACAGGAGCCAGAACCTCGCAGCTGTCCCCTCAGCCTCCAGCTCTCTCCTAGGCGGCACCGGCCACGCTGAGGAGCGAGACGATGGCA
>NW_010563628.1:1107-1321 GCF_000687285.1 Phaethon lepturus | reverse complement strand
TCTCTGTGAGCAGCTCCCAGGGCCACGGAGCCGGAGCACCTTCATCCCCGCGGCCCATTGAAGGGAACCCAGGGCATCGCTGTCTGGAGGAAATTCCCGGCGTGCCCTGGGGAACGGGAGCTATAAATAGCCCAGTGCAGGGCAGAGGGGGACTGTTTGGGAAGCCGCTTTGTGATCAGGACAAAGAAGAGGCGTCTTTGCACTTGCTCTTCAT
>NW_010563628.1:381-644 GCF_000687285.1 Phaethon lepturus | reverse complement strand
CGCCTTTCTCCAGGAGAGACTAAAAGAGGGTCTGCCTGTGGTCGCCCCTGCGCCGGGCACGGAGGCACCTCTTCACATCCGCCAGGATGAGCCAAACAGCCGAGCAGCATCCGGCAGTGCCGGACAAGGATTTAGCGGCATGTGAGATGGAGAAGATGCCCTGCCATCTCAGGGAGCCCAGCTGCTGCGGGACAGCGCGGCCCTGGGTTGGACATGGGGTTGGACACCCTGGAGCTGCGCACCCGGCTGATGGAGAGAGATCG
>NW_010563628.1:0-213 GCF_000687285.1 Phaethon lepturus | reverse complement strand
GAGCCACGTGCGGGCACATGCGTGTGCACGGGGGGGCCCGGCTGCGCGTATTAGCAGGCCCTTAAATCAACACAGCACTTCAGACAGGAAGGAAATAGGCTTTGCCGACGGCAGGAGCGGCACTTGCTTTGTGCACATTACAGAACATCAGGAAAATGTCAAATTTACATAAAAATGATACAAACTCATTGGAAGAAACATGCATCCAATTAT